>NC_134484.1:114274532-114574532 GCF_040206685.1 Ascaphus truei | reverse complement strand
AGTACGAAACACGTCAGAGGATTTACCTGCTTGTTTTTTGGCATCATGCCCATTAAATAATCTTTATTTTTACCCACGGCCAGTCCAGTTTTTTTCTCGCAGTGCTCCGATTTCTCCTTTGTTCTATGTACTATTAAATCATAAGTAGACATAAAAATAAAGAAACCATGTACTGTAAGACAAAACACTAGCTTTTGCGAGAAATGTCTAATTTGATTGACATTTGTAAATATGCAGTATAGGACATCACAAGAACTATATAAAAGAATCAAAATAAAATATAATTTAAATATAATAAAAAATATAATTAAATATAATTTCCAACAAACCAGACCAGGAAACATAATAACAATTTGTTATTGTAAACTATCATTGTAGATTATGCCTTTTATGAGGCTATTGCATTTTTTCTTGTGTAGGGTACTTCTTACCCTCTGCATCTTGTACCCTTCTTCCACACTATGAGATCTATTTACTAAAGTCTCTGATTGGCAAAACCGAAGCAACATTAATTTGGAAAGGTATGCACCACAAACAGTGAAATCAAATACTAATTAGCATTTTCAGAAGGACCAAGCAACATTAAAATGAGTGAATGTTTTCATAAAGCAACAACTGTAACTTGACCCGTATCAATTAACATTGAATTTAACAGTCTGTTAATATTAGATTTGCAGACTTTCAGTCATTACAGACTTGGCAGTGTATTATCTCTAAATTGCAGCTACTGTTCTTTCAGATTAGTCTCTGCCGCCTCGGTCTTCCTATTAAATTTCACATTCATTGCAGAGTTTTCCTCTTCACTTTTAGGTATCTACAGTATATTCTTCTGTAATTACAGACTTAATTACAAACTTTTGCACAATTTATCACTATAAACATTTCTAGTATGGTAGCATTGGATCGACATCCTACTGTATATCTGCATCTAATTCATTGCACATTGCAGAAATATTCTTAAGGGGTTTGAGACACATAATGTGTCAAGCCATTTAAAAAAATGTCATTCAAGTAATCTCAATGGTTTAACCTTTATGGGAATGGACAAGGTACAGTAGAGCTAGGTATAAGTTAGATATAAGAGGATAAGATCTACTGTAGTACAAAAAAAATCCCAAAAGGAAACTATGTGGATTTATAAACTAAAACCCTGATCCCCATAGGTCTAAACATCAACAAAGATTTAGGATGTTTCCTAACATGAAACTATCCTTTGGAATAGATAACCATTTTATGTTACCCAACTTATCAGACCCTTAAAGATAAAACAGTATGTTCCTCTGTGATCTCTGCTCTTTATTCCAAGACCTTAAGATGTAATTTTGAAATGACTGGCATATCCATTTCATGGTGCCCTTTGTTAGATTGATTAGCTAACATCAACATCTGAAATCTAATATAGTGCCAATCAACTTCCTAAATAGATCTATGTGGGTTATTCATTTCTATATGTACAGGTATTGTAATGTTTTTATTTTAAATATATGTATGTAATTGTAGTATACAATGTATTCCTGTGTGTATGCACTCATCCCATGTATCCTGATTTTCTCCTTTTTTATATACAAAAATTAAAGTTAATTGATTGTAGCATTAGAGTGGGATATATTAGAAGGGGACACAAGGACTACACATACATACACCTGAAGAAGCAGGAACTACCTGAGAAACGCATAGGGTTGCAGGGGGGCCAGTTTGAGCTCAACACTCTGAAACCGGATGTGACATAGAATGCCTGCTGGAATGGTCAAACGAGAGTAGCAGCCACCGAGAGAAGGAGACGTTTACTGGCTGGTCCCGTAGCTGCTGTGTATACTCTGTTTTATGTGAGTGTTACTTTGAATTGTGGATAAAGTTTGGACTTTTACGAAGAGGCTCTGATTCCTTTAATCCATTTGCTGTGGGAGCGGAGGAGCAAAGAAACCTCTTAGAGCCTGGGCTCAGGCACTTTCAGTTAAGTGCATATCTCACCGGTTTTGCTCTGTTGAAAGTTATATGTGAACGTACTTCACTATATGTTTTCCTTTTTTTTCTCTTTTTTTCACTTTTCTTCCCTCTTGTTATATTGAGGTGCGCTGATTTTTCCTGGACACTTTATCACTTTGAACTGGGAACAGTTCTTTTTCATGCAGCACTAATTGCACATATGTTTATTTAGTTTACATCACATTTTGTGTTAGCACATCCTAATTTTGTTTTAAATTCTCTGTATCTTCCATTTGTACCACAACAAAAGAGAATATTTACAAAATCATGTTCCACTGGTATCTTACCCCAGTCAGATTGAAGCAAATCTACCCCATGGCCTCAGATCTATGTTGGAGAGGCTGTGGGCAGAGAGGCGACATGGCCCACATTTGGTGGTCATGCCCAAAAATCCAGAACTTTTGGCTTACAATCCAAACTCTAATTCAAGAGGTAACTGGCCTCACAATACCTCCTGACCCATTGACCTTCCTCCTGAGCAGGCCAATAGAGGAAATTGACCGCCCAGTGGGGAAATTAATCTCCTTTATCCTCACCGCGGCAAGGTGCGCTGTGGCGTTCTCCTGGAACCGTGACATGTAGTAAGGATGGGTCAACACAGTGGGGGTGGTGAGGTTCTCTCTCTTTCTCTTTTTCTTTCTTTCTCTCTTTCTTTCTTTCTCTCTTTCTTTCTTTCTCTCTTTCTTTCTTTCTCTCTTTCTTTCTTTCTCTCTTTCTTTCTTTCTCTCTTTCTTTCGCTCTTTCTTTCTTTCTTTCTCTCTTTCTTTCTTTCTTTGTTGAGCATCGACTCATTTTTGGGATTGGTCCCAAGGGGCTAGAGCCCAAAGATGTGGACAACCTTCATCCAGGATTGGGAAAAATGAGAAAGTGTTCTTACAGCTTCTTATTGATAGCCACATTGGCAATCTAGGCTCCCATTGAAAGGGCATAGATCGCCACAGTGACAATGAATTGGTTTATATTTACAATATATTTGTTTATTAGTATGTTTTACATTTTTTTTTGTAACTTAAAATGTTATTGATTTTCAAGAGAAAGCATAATACACAATACTTCTATTGTTTCAATTAACATCCAATAAAATCATAATGTTGAATATCCCTGTAAATTGATTGTACTTCCTGTTCTCACTCCCTGTGCGGCCCAACCTTCATTCCCTTCCCAAACTCGTCCAACCCAGCCTGTGCTGCCGCCAGCCGTCAGCCGAGAACGTACCTCTGACTATCTTAGCAGAATTGGGTACCGTTCACTCCTGGGATGTCTGTCTGCACCAGTGTCATTAACTAAACTTGTTAATTTCTTCATCTGGCAAACATACCAAATTCTGTTCTGAATTGTAAGAATCGTTGGAATTTCTTTGTTTCTACAATGCTGCGATCTCCCACCTCGTTGCTGTGGAAAAATGAGCAACCAATTTACTCTCTATCCTGGCTAGACCTGGTGTTAGTCTATTTAGTAGGAACAGCCACGGGTCCATTGGAATTGCGAGGTCCAAAATCCTCTGAAGCCATTCCTTAATTTCCTCGCATTAAGGGGTGATCCGAGGACAAGGCCACAGCATTTGCACCAGATCAGCTGATACTCCACATTGTTTCGGACACAATGGGATGTATCCTGGGACAAATCTGGATAATTTTAGTGGAGTGAGATACCATCTCATTAACACTTTATGTGCGTTCTCCCTCAACGTGGTGCAGATTGAACTTTTGGCTGCCGCTACAAAAATCTCATCCCAGTCTTCATCTTTCAGTATCTGAAATGCATGCAGGTTCCGCTCTGGAGACCCCCTGCTTTAATATTATGTAAGAAAAATAAAATGAAAACATTGTGATCGCCTGTTAGAGAGAGGGACTGATTTTATCGGCTCTCATTGCATAGCTCTTCCAGATTGGTTCAGCCCCTTTAGGATTAACACAGCAGGAGGCTTATTCAGAAGCAGGGACCACCATTGTGTTAATTCTTATGGGCAATTCCCTCCTGCTCTGCACGTGCCTGTGAACCCTCTTTGGTTAGTCCGTGGTTCAACATTAGCGGGACAGGGCAGACATAAAGCTGGCTATATCTGTATAACCTTTCCCTTCTCTGCTATTCCCCTCTTGGAGGAGAACAGTTTGTGTAGCAACCAGGAAATTCTTCCTCAAGAAAAGGCTAATCATCATCTACATTCCAAAACAGGTCCAAGTATCAATTCACTAATTCCTTCAGAGATATTTTCCCTTCAATATGCTCACATAGGCGACGTGCCTTGCTCCTCATAGATCTTCATGACACCCCCCAGTTAGTCGCCAAAAACTAAACTTTCTGTTCCACTATTATTAGACCAGTCACGTCCATTGAGTTCCTAGAAATTATCATAGATTCCATAGCCATGGAGGCAAGTCTATACCTGGACGCATTTCATTGCATCAGAAGCTAGTTGACTAATTTTCCGCGAAGAAATTTATTTTCAAGGCAAGACCTCTGGTCTCCTTAAGGCTACAGTGCCATGTGTATCATCCTCCATGTATGTTCCTTCATTTCATACCTTATTTCACTCCTCATCCATTCCAGATATACTTCAACCTATCCCCATTAATGCCTCAGCTAGGTCTGACCTATCTTTGGGGACTTGCTTCCTCTAACACTGGAATGGCCATTTACTATTTTCTCAGGACACTTCCCTTTACATGGCTTCATAGGCATTTGACTGGATTTCCGCCCAATTTATTTCCCTTCAAAGTTTCTATAAGACTTCAGTGGTGTTCAAAAGCTACTCCATCATCACTGTGGCTTCCACTTGGGACCATCTCTGGATCCAGAAAACAGTCAAATTTTAAACGGACAACAAAACTACTTCGGAAACATCAAAGTATGACAGCATTGTATTTATCAAAGAAAATACTTCTAATTAAAGGAAATTGAAAGTTTCCCTTTAAATCTAGTGTAATTTTTTTTAGCTGGTTTTGGCCCAGTTTTGCAGCTTGGAGACTTTAGTAAATAACCCCCTTAATGTACTTTTCTTCAACAGTCAACAATTCAATGTCAACTAAATTATATTTTTCCATAAAAAGGGATATTTTAACTCAATATGGGTGAGTGTATGTACTGTGAATGTATATCCTTAGTAGACATTAACCAGAAAAGTAAGACTTTGTACAGTAAATCTAGGGAAAATATGTTATACAACTTAAAAAACAGACTACATGGAAAAGGTATACATATTGACATTCTGTTTTGGTTGCAATTACATCACAGAAAGTCTAATTAAAACTTTGAAAGCTTCTTAAATGATGATAATCAATCAAGTTATTGACCAGTAACAGATGAATTGATGTGTTGAGAAGCCTGTTTTCCTTTTCCTCAAATGTAGTGAATTGCAGAAAGTAATCACAGCTTACTTCAATATAATGTAACACAGTATGCCTACAGTGTGTACTAAGTTATCTGAGTTACAAAACTGGGGGAATCCCGTTCAGTTTTGTTAATAAATGTGATCCTGATTTTTGCACTTGTTTTGCCCCAGTTTTGCAGCCTGGTAACGTCAGTAAAAATAAATATTAGTATGGAAATGTTGCATTTATGTTGAAAAAACATTTTAGATGCTACAGTATAGTTAATTCATAACTCAAACAATGATTATATAATTGATAGGCATCTCCTCCCCACGTAGCACTCTCTTAGAGTTTGAGATACCGTCCTCTCATAGTTCACCATCTATCTAATTGATTCCTCCTTCAGTGTTTTTAATTCCTAGTATCTCCCCATTTCAGTTCTAGGACTGCTGCTCTTTCCCCTTTGCACCTCACAGCTTGGAAAACGCATACAATGTTTTGGCTTTAATAGCAACTGTGGGCCGATGATACCCAAATATTTTCACCTCTTATCTGCTCTCTGGTTTTGCCTTTCTTAGCTTTCTCTCAATATTATAGTATTATTTTTCCAAACTTTCCAGCACGTCTAGGACATTTTTGACTTCTACTTATCCTACATCCCGCACATTCAGAGGCTCATAAAATTCTGCCACTTCCATATAAAGAATACTGCTAGAATACTCAACTTTCTTACCTCAAAATCAATTAAAATCTTAATGAATTCCCTTATAACTGTTATATCCCTTCTTAACTACTGCTACCTTCTCTTTCTTTATGCAAATATCTGCCCTAGCTACCAATTTCCTTAACAATCAAATTCAAAATCCTACTCAACACTTACAAAGTTCTATACAGATGCAGCGGCCGTTATTCGAACAAATCTCGAAATGGATTTCGAGATCTCCCCGTGATCCGCACAAGTTTTTCTGGGGCAGACTATAATGGCCCATCCGATTAACACAGCAGGGGTCCCTGCTGTGTGAGTCCTACCGGGGTCTGCCTCTCTGTAATAGATGCGCAGTAAGAGGCTGAATCAGTCACTCTAACTGCGCGCCTCTCACATGTGATCATGGGGGTTTTATTTCATTTTAAACATTACAGTAATGTAGCAGGGGGTTTCCGGAGCTGAACCGCGTTGATTTCAAGTCCGGGGGCCCCTACTTTCTGAGATACAGGCCCCGTTATGGAGTGCCGGTATCTCCTACGCAAGACGGGACGCAAGACATTTCCATGCATAGGAGATACCGGCACCCCATAACGGGGCCTGTATCTCGGGATACAGGGGGTCACCGGACCTGATACCAATGTGGTTCAGCTCCGGAGACCCCCTGCTACATTACTGTAATGTTTAAAATTAAATATCTAGAAAGCACCAATACACAACCCACCCCGTGCCCCCACATACTGTAAAACCAATATTTATTTTTATAAACACTGGATTAATACCACAGGCCGACGGGGGTCCCCACAGATGTCTGCAGGCCCCACATTGCACCCTAGGGGGTACCCTCGGGTGTCTGGGGGCCTCCGGGTGGTCCCCGCTAGTCTCCGTGGCCTCCAGGTGGTCCCCAAGGACCCCAATGGGGTCCATGTGTGGTCCCTGTGGGTGTCTGGTGATCCCAGGGTCATCCCCACAGGTGTCTGGAGGCCCTAGGGTGGTTCCCATGGGGCCTGAGGCCCTTGGGAGGTTCCCACAGGTGTCTGGAGGGCCCTTGGGTTGTCCCCGTGGGTCCCCAGGGCCCCCACAGCTGTGGGGCCCCCGGTCCTTCCCCACGGGTGTCCCCCATGGGTCCTCAGGTGGTCCCCGTGGGCATCCGGGGGTCCTCGGGTGGGCTGCCGAGGGCATCCGGGTGTCCTCAGGTGGTCCCCATAGGTCCCCACAGTCCTGCGGTACCATTTCTGTATTTAAAAAAATACAAAATAAACATGGCTTACATTTCAATAAATACACCCCTCACCACCACCACCCCCAAACACATACAGTACCGTAATGAGCAAAATATTTGCCCATTATTAAACACAAACTTATCCATGAAGCATAAATAAAGTAAATAAAAAGCGTTCTATTTACCCCTGGCAATATGAAGGGAGTCCTCGTCAGCTTACTGCAAATCCATGTCCGTTGCCAGAACAAAAACATAGCAAAATACATTCTAATGGCTCCTAGACCCTTAATCACCTTAACGGTTATAGTAATTAAGGGGTTAACCCACCCTACCACCCTACCCACCCAGGAGGCCTAACCACCCACCCTGGACCCACTATACCCATCCTGTACCCATTGATTGTTATAGTAGTACATCATACCCATATAATATGGGCATGATAAGCTACTGTACTATAGCAGTCAATGGTCGCTCTAATACAGAAGTCTGACTATCCAAAATACACAATAATAAAACCTACAGTATACAACAAGCACCTAAACCCCCAAACTGTAAAATTAAAAGCAATAGGCAATCAAACAATTAAATAAACAAAACCATTAGCAAACCAAACAATTAAAGAAATAAAACCACTAGCCAATCAATTCAATAAATCACACCACTAGACAATCAATTAAAGAATTCACAACACTAGCCAAACAATGCATTCCATATATAAAAGCAGTAGACAAAACATCAATTAATTAATACATCCAATAGGCAACACATACATTTAACCATTAGCCAACAAATCATATCATTAAATAAAAACGCTAAATCTGTAAAAAATATACAAATCAAAACAAGCCATCACAATTAAACACAATTTAATCAAAACAATAAACATACATAGAAAATATAACAGGCAATAGAAGAAATGCATTTGCCCAAAAATGCATTGGCTATTACTGTATTCATCTGTAACCTAAACAGGTACAGATTAATACATTAGCAGTCAATGGGCATTGAAAAACATAAAAATAGAAAAATCCAATCCAAAAACCTGTAAAAATAAAGTACTTACATTCAATATTGATCTTACCTTTAGAAGCGTTGGGCCTCCGAATCCCAGGGGAATCAGCAAGCTCTCCTCCGGTGACATCACGAAACACAATCCGATGCCATCCACGGTGAAGATCCGGACCAGGTAACAAAATTCTTCTTTCTTTCATGTGGTATCACCATCTACTTTCTTCATCTGTGACCAATTCTTTCTCTTTGTTTATCTTCTTTGTTTATCTTCTTTCTTCATCTGTCAATCCAACCCCATGTTAAATCCACAATGTTGCCTCGCCAGCTTCTTGAGCTCAAATGAGCCGTCACAGCCTTAAATATGGCCTGTGATGTCACATTTGATTGGCAAATGGTTCTCACACCTGTGATTGGCTGTGGGAATCATGTGCCTTTTTTGGGAGGAGGGGGTGGGGGGAAGTGACATCATGTAAAGAAAGTGAAGCCAGCCAATCAGAATGGCTGTGCTACCTTTCCCTTTAACATGATGTTACTAGATCTAAAATGGCTGTCCTCACGTGGTACTTCAACCAATCAGATTGTGGGAACTATATCCAAAATCTGATTTGCTGCAGTAGACCAATGTGACGTCAAGTTTAATTGATAAAACTTGATAAAGTGTGTTCTGCATGAAACGCGTAGGCACGTTTGTTGTCTGTCCTCTCGGTGAGCTGCATAATAAATTATATACATATTTCGAGTTGCCCAGACTCCTGATTTTTCTTCTGAACTTCGGCTGTGCTCCGTTTTCTCTGCTACTTTCTGGAATCTACAATTCTACGGTCTGCACGCCGTGGGCATACTGGATGATCCTGCATGTGCTTTCAGGTAATAGGCATACTGTAGTCCCTTCTCATCACCTGGCTTTATGTTTACATCTTGCTCTTGAGACTTTCAATGGGTGCTTTATATTGTGGTTGTCATGTGTATACCATTAGGCATCTACTATTTGATAGGCTTATTTATTTATGGACTGTAACATTGAGGACATCACTACGGTTACCTGGATCATAAGGATTTATGTACACTAGATGGTGAGAGAGTTCACATGTGATTTTGAGCACCATATTCCACTCTATATTATTACTAATGGCCTGGAAAAAAAATAACCATACGTTATTTCATGAGTCATTTAGTCATTAAAATTAACCTGATAGTTTTCTTATCAGCTCTGTCCTCCCAATGTACAGTATATTTGGCAGTGCCCCAAGCATTATCTTAAACCTTTCAACTCCAGTGAGGAATTAATTTCTATACTCCACGAAAAATAATCATCGTATTTCATCTATAGCGCTTAAAACATCTCATATATCCTAGGGATTGAACACGTTTTCATTTCTGGCACAACTCCCCTTAACCCACATTATATTTTAATTAGTATAAAATATCTTGTCTAAGACACACAAAGGTTACAGACGAGACAACGAGTATTCTAAGGCTTGCCTTAAACTAGCCCGGTTACATGCTGGGTGTAACCTGGCTAGTTTAAGGCAAGTTTAAGGCATTTCTGCATTGACTAATGACCCATCGGATTAACACAGCAGGGGTCCCTGGCAGTCCCATTCAGTTTGAATGGGACTGCCAGGGTCCCCCGCTGTTAATCTGATGGGCCATTAGTCAATGCAGAAATGCCTTAAACTTGCCTTAAACACGACCTAGAATGTACCTGGGTCTTTTTGGCGATTGCCACTGGTTTGTGTTAGAATAACCGTCGGCACAACAGTATTACGTTTACTTAAAATATTTCTATTGGCATACTGTATTATGCACCCGTTTCAAAGAGTTACCAACTTGATTATTATTAAGACTATTTGAAATTTCACTCACAATTGTGAATCCAAACATGTATTTTAGATAAACTGACTTCTCATATGATTATTACAGTAAATTAGGTCAACAGGGCAAATAAATCCTACTGTATCTTGGTAGACAGTTATGAATATAATATACAGTATTTACAACTAAGCTTGCAGCAAAAGTCCATTGTACCATCACGTTATTGCTCCCTAAACTGAGTACACACCAAAAGAACATTCAGTGCAATTTCAAAAGGTCAGCTTGCTCTTACTCTCCCTACGGTCCAACACTTTTTACACTAGTTCTAATCCTTTCTAGTGAAACAAAACCACAAAAACAATAACCAGCAATATACAGTAATAGACTAGAGATAAACGCAGATCTTTATCCAGCAAAAATAATATTTTAGTGCAGCAATTTTATAGCCAACTGAAAGAGAAAATTGGGTAATTTTTTTTAGTCACTGATCACCAGCTATAAACTGTGTTTTACAGGCGAATGATAACTTGTTTTCATACAACTGAATTCCCTGCACAAACGAGTTTACTTGTGGATCCATTGAGCTGTTGTCCATCATTTGCATTCATTATATAAGTGAGCAAAATAAGTTAATATGAAGTTCAGAGCTGGGGATTGAATCAGGAATGGTTTATTCACAGTTGTTACTGTATCTCTTGGTATATACTATAATCATTAATGATATTACAATGAGTCCATAGAACACACACCATAAAATTAGCTATCCAGAACTGATAACAAAACTTTTCGGGGATTATAGTGGTGCATAATAGTTACATACTGTAGTAAATGAGGCTGCAAAAAAAATGTTTGTCAATATATTTGTATTTATATTGATCCAGGGGAAGGGAAGCAAAAAAAACAAGTAAACTATTAACCAATAATATCTCATAAGCGGGGGAAATACATTTTTTCCTGTACTGTTATGGCAATCAGATTTCTTCCGGCATCAACATTCTTTGTACAGGGTATGTTTAATTTACAGTATTTAATCTATTCGTGTGTACCTTTTCTTTCTATAAAGATGTGTAGCCAGGTCACCCTTCTCACCTTGCGACCCCCATCCCCTCCGTGGCCAGGATCGATGGCGGGTGCTGCCGGAGGCAACCGGCAGACCCGACGGACATTCCGGAGGGTGGGGGCCGAGCAGGGAACGCTCCGGTCCGCTGGAGATCTTCGTCGGCTCCCGTGCAGGGCGCCGCCATGTTGCGCAAGTTTGCGCATGCACGGTATGCCCCCGGCGGCCCGACAGAGTCGCGCGTGCGCAGGGCCAGCTAGCAAGTCAAGGCAGCCTTTAGAACATCGCACGAGAGTAGGGACAGGTAGGGAGATGTTGCGGCGGCCATTAGGGAGTTGCGCAGGCGCAGGGAAGGCGCGCACGCGGCCCCAATGTAAGTGCAGCCTCCACGGGACTACAACTCCCATGAGGCTTAGTGCCAAGGACACCAGGTGCATGAGTGTGGCCAATGAGAGCCAAGGATCCCTAGAAGGAGCAAAATGATACATTTCGCGGGCTTGGACCACGTTGGGCAGTCAGAGCCAGGAGCAGCCCAGGGAAGGAGGTAGGGTACAGGAGTCAGGGACTCCCTGTACTAGGCCAGCACCCCCAGGGCCCGAGATAGCTCTGAGTTACCCCATTAGAGTGAGTGTTGCCAGGGACTGCCCTAGGTTAGGGACCCTGTCACTCAGGTTTGTCAGTTGGAGTCAGGGAGCTGTGAGGGAAGGAAGGGTGCGGGGAGCGAGTGCAGCTCCTGCACCCAGATAGGTACCCACACCCCAGGTAGGCCCCAACTCCCCACTAGGTTAGTGAGTAAGTGCTGAGGGAGGCCCAAGATAGGGACGGTGCCCTTACTGCGACAGTGTGCGGTCTTGTCAGGATCACGGCTGACAGTGCCGTTAGGCCTGACAAGAAGGCATAGGGTTAGCGTGCAGCTAAGTTGCTGTACACATCCAGTAGATTGCAACTCGTTACGGCTAGTGCTGCGAGTGCTAGTGATTAGTTATTCAGGACTGCGAAGGTTAGTTGCAGGGGTAGAGTAGAACCGGGAAGAGTAAGGGGAAAGGAGTAGGTTATTAACCCCTTAGGTCCCAGATAGGTTCTCACCCCCAGTTTGTAGTGCTACAGGGACAGGCCCTATGTTAGGGATCCTGTCACAGTAGGGTAGATTAGATAGGGACACAGCGGATGCTGCGGTTCCTGTTAAGAGGTTCGGACCCAAGTTGGGGTCCACAGAGACTATTTCCAGGGTGGGATCGCCACTGACGGTCCTCGTGCAAGGAGTCCGGTTGGGGATCAGATGGAGTCATCTTACGACTGATCCTTTGCGAAGTGTTGCTGATCCGAGCCCCCGGAGTGCTCGGCAGGTACTATACGGTCATAAGTGCACCAACGGGCCCTTAGTGTAATAGTGACTGCGCAGTCACCCATTGCCTCTCTCTGCAAGAGTGCGGGACATTGGGTGGGGTTCTTTGGACACTGGGTGGGATCACCTGGTGTTGGGGAAGCGTCCTGCGCGACGTTGTAGTAAGTGTCCCCTCGAGAGAGGGACACCTGTCATGATAAGTTGCATGGTATTGTGTTATATGCTGTTCCCAGTAAATGGTATTAGTTATTATATATATCACTGTGTGTGAGTATTGGTTATTTGTATGTGTCCTGCGAGGAACCACTCCCCCTATGGTGGGAGCCATCGCAGGTGGAGGCGCTGTATTGAGTAAGTGTCGCAGGACACATACAAATAACCAATACTCACACACAGTGATATATATATATAGGGCAATTAAAATATGAAATGTACTATCAATCACGATCACTATGGCAGACATAAAAATTAAGAAGGTATACAGGGATATACCAAATAAGTATACATGGGAAGGATGTTGATCCAGGGATTAATCCGCTTGCCAATTCTTGCAGTCAGGAAGGAATTTATTTTTCTCTTAATGGGGTTTTTTGTTTGCCTTCCTCTGGATCAATAAGTAAGTATAGATATAGGATAAAGTATCTGTTGTCTATATTTAGCATAGGTTGAACTTGATGGACGTACGTCTTTTTTCAACCTTATCTACTATGTAACTATGGGCTTATTCTACGTATATACTGGATATAGAATAAGCTCCTTAGTATTGTTGGGTGCCTAAGTGTGTCCCATCCAGGAAAATCATTATTCAAAAATCAACTAAGAATATACAGTAACTTTGTCACGTCCTTTCTCTACTACATACTTTTTTTCTGCACCTGAATCTTGCTCTTCAGAAGTTTCTGCTTTTATTCTAATCTCAGTATAGGAAGATTTTAAGGACTTATCTTATGGAAGTGCTTTGAGTACCTGTAAATACTTTAAAATGTGATAGATTCACTGGTGCAGAAATAAGAATGGGAAAGTGGGGATTGCGGATTTGTTACATAAAAATATTTATTCAGCCAAAGTAATCATATGTTTTGGCTGTATAATCAAAGTCTCTCTCAGGGTAGATGACTTGTATGTTTGTATGTACTGTATGTATGTCTTTATTTATATAGTGCCATTAGTGTACATAGCGCTTCACAGTAGTATTACATGTAACAATCATATAAATAAGAAATAATACAAATAACAGATCATGGGAATAAGTGCTACAATCATAAAAGTAACATTTCGAAAGAGGAGTCCCTGGTCCGAGGAGCTTACAATCTAATTGGTGGGGAGAACATACAAAGACAGTAGGAGGGCATTCAGGTAAGTGCGTCTGCAGGGGGGCAAGCTTTGTGTATCGTGTATAGTATTAGCCACTCTGCAACTTGTATACTTCCTTAAGCAAGTGTGACTTAAGGTGGGTCTGAAAGGTGGATAAAGAGGGTGCTTGTCCAGTATTGAGGGGAAGGGCATTCCAGAGGTGCAGGGCAGTCAGTGAAAAAGGTTTAAGGCGGGAGAGGGCTTTAGATACAAAGGGGGCAGAACACAAGAGTCGGGATGGTGTATAGCGAGAAATTAGGGCTGAGATGTAAGTAGGAGCAGAAAAGTGTAAAGCTTTAAAAGTGAGGAGGAGAATTGAGTGCGAGATGCAAGATTTGATAGGAAGCCAGGAGAGTGATTTCAGGAGGGGAGACGCTGAGACAGATTTAGGAGAGTAGAGGGATTCTGGCAGCAGCGTTTGGGATAGATTGTAGGGGAAACAGGTGAGAGGCAGGAAGGCCGGACAGCAGGAGGTTACAGTAATCGAGACGGGAGAGAATGAGGGCTTGTGTCATGGTTTTAGCAGTCGAGTAACAAAGGAAAGGGCATATCTTTGTTATATTGCGGGTGAAAAAACATCAGGTTTTAGATACGTTTTGAATTTGAGGGGCGAATGTGACCCCTAGGCAGCGTGCTTGGGCTATTGGGTGAATGATGGTGCTTCCAACACTAATGTGGAAGGAGGTAGTAGGGCCAGGTTTGGGAGGAAGTATAAGGAGCACTGTTTTTGCCATGTTAAGTTTCAGTCGGCGGATGGTCATCCAGGATGATATTCCAGAGATGCATTCAGAAACGTTGGTCTGTACAGCAGGTGTAAGGTCAGGGGTTGAAAGGTAAATTTGTGTGTCGTCAACATAGAGGTGATATTAAAACCCAAGAGATGTGATTAGGTCACCTAGAGAAAGTGTGTACAGAGAAAAGAGAAGAGGTCCCAGGATAGAGCCCTGGGGTACCTCTAAAGAGAGATCGATAGAGGAGGAAGTGTTAGCAAAAGAGACACTGAAAGTACGATGGGAGAGGTAAGAGGAGATCCAGGATAAAGCTTTGTTCCGAATACCTAGAGTATGGAGAATGTGAAGGAGAAGAGGGTGGTCCACGGTGTCAAATGCTGCAGAGAGGTCGAGTAATATGAGCAGAGTGTAATGACCTCTGTCTTTGGCAGCATGGAGGTCGTCAGTTATTTTAGTGAGGGCTGTTTCGTCAAGTAGTATGACTTGTAAAAGTGTCCAAAAAGAAAGTATATATCCATAAAAGTAACTCACGCCCAAAGCCCTGCCCTGTCCCGTAAAGGACCACTGTGACATCAGTGAGTCCATGTGTCATGTGATGCCGTGACATCACCCCCAAATTCCACCATGATGAATACACAAAATGTAAATGGAAAAAAACATTATCCTATAATCATACTGTGTTAATAAAATTAACACATTTAAAAAATGTGAAATTGTATAAAGTCATAATCCTCAGCCAGGGGCATCATGTGACTACATGAAACACTATGAGACACGTGGATAATTCAAATTAGGCCACCGGCTGTCTGATATCCAAATGCAACCCATATATATTATACCAGTGCAAAGAAAACCAAACATTATAATTAAATAAACATTATATTAGTAATGAAAATACATTTTGAAATGTCAATATACAGTAGTACTGTAGCTGCTTGAGGTGGAAGGTCAAGAACCAAGCCCTGCAGAAGACATAGAACAAAAATACAAATACATATAGTAAAACATCTTCTAAAGCATAGCTGAAAACCTAACAAATAAACAATAGCTACACACCTCATACAAAGAGAGATTCTGGAGGCACTTAAGGAGAGCAGTAGCAGCGGTTGATGTTGTGAAAAAGAATAATAATACTGTATTTTATTAAATAAATAGCCAAAATGTAAATTATTGCTTAGAACCAAAGGGTATAACTTGTTTAATGCAAAAATCCAATAAGTCTCACATCTCAAAAGTAATGTATCTTTAGCCATCCCCCAACTCTCTGGGTGATCGGTTCAATCCCCTTCACTTTCAGGGAAGCTACAGTCTGTCTGAATTGTTTACAATGTTGTACTGTACCAAAAGGACTTTGTTATTTTGCTTTACCAATTACACTTTTGTGATAAATAGGGTGCTATTTTAGTATTTTTATGATTGTGCCTACATATAATAGGCCACGTGGGCATTTTATTAACTAAACAATGTGTTAAGCTGCACACAATGCATGTTTTGATAGATAGTTTCTTAACACTGTGTGGGTGGATGAGTTACCAGCTATTGAACTTCTGTATTAGATACTGAGCATCCCATGCATCTATGGCAACCATGTTTGCCCTTAGTCAGAAAATGGCTTGTAATGCAGTGTTTTTTCATAATTATTCTTTATAAATGAATCTGAGTAATGGAAGTAGTGATGTGCAAAGCTTTCTCAATTTAAAACTGGTCCTTTTTTTTTCATGAAAAAAAGTCACTAATCAGCTAGATCATAATTTTCAAAGAATTTGAATTTTTGTCCAGTAACTTCCTGGACACCAAACTTATCTAACCAAACACTAATTTATAGAACACGTGGAGAGATACCTGTGAAAAAACTTTAACACACCTGAGAAACCCCCCTTCCTTGTCTTTACAAAAAACTATCCACTTTCTGCTCCCTGACCATCACCTCATTAATTAACACCACTCATGCCTCTCACGCTCCCCCTACACGTTATTCTTGCTATACACTTTAGACCTTTGCTCTATTGCCCTCTTTGCTCTAGCACCTACCCTGAATTCGAACCTCCCTTCTTCCTCTGAGCTCTTCAACCTTGTTAAATCTAACAGCTCTATACCCCCACTCTCACTAGATTTACATGCCCTTTCTCGTCTCCATCTCACCCATCCCTCTAACCCGTGGCTTAAGCTACATGCCCAAACACACTTCCTCCTCTCTTGCACTCGCTTCTATAGAGGTAATATCACATTCATGTTTATTTTGTATTCTATACATTTCCCTGCTCCTGTTTTATCCTTGCTCTCTCTCTCTATTGCCAAAATCCTACAAAGTTCTCCTTAGCCTCAAAGCTCTCCACTCATCTTCTCCTCCCTTCCTATCATCTTTGATTTTCTTAAATGCCCCTTCCCTGTGGACCTCCCTTGCAGTTAGCATGCACCAAGCACCTTCTCTCGCAACCTTTAAGTCAGACTTACAAACACCTCTTCTGAATGACGCATGTCTGAACTCATCCCTACTGCCCCACAACCAGAGATTCTGTTATAAACAATAGTGGCCAGGCAATCTTCACCTACTGTCTCTGTCAGTCTCCTAATATATCACTTAGATGTCAAGCTCTCTGGAGCAGATATTTCCATATCTACTGCAATGTTTGATTATGTTTGTGATCCTATTCTACTATAATTCACTGTAATATATATTGCCTTTTATGTAAAGCACTGCATACTGTACATTGGTGGCGTGGTATACATAAAAATATACGTACATATTGTACTCACAAATACATGGTACAATGCCATATTTTTGTGAATCTGAGAGGGGTCTGTAGGTTATCCAAACAATCAAAGCATTCTGTAAATTCTTCCTTTGTACCTATCCACAATGTAAAAAAAAAAAAGCAAAAATATAATTAATTATTTCAACAGCTCCTGGAAACACTTTGTGGAGTATACACATTGTTCCTCATAATTGGCGATGTATACATTTGCATAATAAAAGAGGCAACATTACTGCCCATAGCTGCGCGTGTGTCTAAAGAGAAATGGTTTTTAAAATGTAAGTAAAATAAAATGAAAGCATTTAATCACAGGTTTGCAAAAAACATCCCATTATGGCATTGTAAAGGAGGTAGTAATTCCGTAATAAAGACTGTTGATAAAAAATACTACATTGCAAGCTTTTTTTCTCAGTTAAGGTAAACCTGTTTGCTATAGAGACATGGGATGATCAATATACATTAGTTTAATCGTTTGTGACTCCTGCACCCACCAATGCTGTGGTACAAAATTGTGGCCTGGATACATTAAGCTAATACATTAAGTAAAGTAAAATTGCGGCGTTACCACCAAAAAAAAAGCTTTATTTTATATTGCGACAATGCAAAAAATAACACATTTTTTATCGGATCCGTTAAATATGCCTAATTCCTTAAAGTAGGTATGAATCCCTTATTAGCACAAGTGGCTAATTAGTCATGGGTTTCCATTACTAGATGGCTAAAAGGGGTTAATATAAACATAAAACTAATTTGGTGCTAGGGGTTACCCCTTGGTTACCTTAGCGGTTAGTGAAGCATTGCATGGTAATGCATTACTAGCCACAAAGATAGACAAGGGGGGTAGGTACGGCAGTGTGGTTTTTGTTTTTATTGTATTAACCCATTTGGTGCTAATGTGGTAACCTCAAGCATCAAAGGGGTTAATGTTATTTCTACCATAGGGTTCTATAATAATAGACATTACAGAAGCCTATGATAGAAATATCAAAGCGATTGCCATGTGGTAATTAACGCATTATTACCAGTCACCTTAATTCCTGCATCACGACTTTGGCTAAAATATTGCACCCGGTAAATTATTAAAACAATCTTGATCTATTACATCATAACATTGGTGTAATAAATCGCTGTATTTTTATGTATTTTTTTTAACTCCGTTTTAATGGAGGTTGATCTAACTGGGAATATCTATCAAATCGCACATTACGTGCATCTCAACACATTATTTATTTAATCAAATGCATGTGTTGTCAATTATATATAGCCAAACTCATTAGGATGCTAAAACAGCATTTTATTGAGCACAAAAGTGTAATTGGTGAAGCAAGAGAACAGACCATCTTGATACGACATTGTATACAATTTAAATACACAGTGGCCTCATTACATATTATATTTTAATTACTGTATGTCTCTTTTGTATTTCAAGGTTGTGTTCCCGGTCTTTAATAATAGAAATGAATATGCAATATGCCAAATTGCATATTATTTAGTTATGAATCATAAACATTAAATGACAACAGTAAGAACTACTAGTTGTTATAATATAGACTCTTGAAATGATTACTTAGTTACTACTAGCACACTAGTTAATTATTTAATAAAACAAACACACTCTAGTAGTGCTATTAGTTGTTGAAGACTAATTATGTTCAAAATCAAAGAATAAGAACAAAGAAATGTAATTCCAATATTGGTAAATTGTAAATCGTGAAAAAATGTTTTTGATGATTTTACCATTAATTAAAAACAATATTCGTTTCACCTGGCTGCCTGCTGTAAATTAATAACTTGGACCACTCCCTTCTTTTTTTTTATGGGGTTGGGAGGTTAGCCTTAAGCCGTATGATAGAGTCTGATACATATCATATTTCACGATGAGGCTTAGGATGGATGGGCTAAGGAAACTTTGTATTTTCAAGCAATTTGGGGGGTTTTCTTTCTCCCTGCGACTGTGTGCCCTGAGTATTGAGCCGAGGAATGGAAGGATCATTTCACCATCATGTCACTCAGTCTGTCAGTCAGTACAGTATACAGACAAAATCACTGTAGGTGAATGACACAGAGTAAATCCTGTCATTGCGATATAAATGACCCTGACTGACCCTGAGCTCCTGATACAAACACACTCTCTGTCACATACAATTGAATATATATATATATATATATATATATATATATATTGAACCACAGAGAAAGCAACCTTATAAAAAGCACACAGACATACCTATAAAGTGTAATAAAAGATATTTATTGAAGTGAGTTTAAAACAGGGGATGAAGTTAAAAGATGAGGGGGCTCACTCTACCACACAAAGTGAACCTGAAGGCAAAGGTCTAAACATAAAACCGAATCTGACATGCACATAACACAGGGAGCTCTGTAGAAGCACACCTGTAAAGTGAGGGCCCACACTGACAATAAATGTATCCACAATTGGAATGATCACAATACAATCATCATGAAAGGTTGCATGGAGTGGAAAAAGAGATAATACAAGTAGCCATGTGAAATATACATCACCACTCAGTGTAGGGGTATCACGAGCAAAAAAGTAAGTCAGAGCCTTATGTCCAGGGGATGAAGGTAGAGGCCCCCCTAAGCAGACTCCCACTCCAACGCGTTTCGACTAGAAACCGTCTTCTTCTTAATTCCAATTGTGGATACATGTATTGTCAGTGTGGGCCCTCACTTTACAGGTGTGCTTCTACAGAGCTCCCTGTGTTATGTGCATGTCAGATTCGGTTTTATGTTTAGACCTTTGCCTTCAGGTTCACTTTGTGTGGTAGAGTGAGCCCCCCTCATCTTTTAACTTCATCCCCTGTTTTAAACTCACTTCAATAAATATCTTTTGTTACACTTTATAGGTATGTCTGTGTGCTTTTTATAAGGTTGCTTTCTCTGTGGTTCAATATTATTTCAACCTTTAGCACCACTGTTTGAGTATGATTTATACTACTTATTGACAGTTGTTTTGGACACCATTGCCTTACAGTGTTGAGCGATATTTCTGTGTGTCTTACCATATATCCTTTTTGCTTTCTCTGTATTGTAATTTCTTAATATCAGCTCCACTTTTTATTATATATCCCTTGTTTTCCTGAACCCACAACCTAGCTAGCATGAATTTTAGCGCTCAAGATGAGCAGAGAATTGCGAGTGCCAGAGCAGCATTTTCTATTTCACGCTCAGATTTGGTTTAGACGAACACTGACACTTCTACCTCTGGGGTTCCAGAAACAGACGTATTGAATGCATTTAAACATCTGTCACAGAGGAGGTTACGTAGTTGGTGGAACCGGACTGCATTAGATAATTACCTCTCTCGCAAAATTATTCCCAAAGGCTTGAGAATAAAACTCTTCCCTGCCTTTGAATTTACTGACAGTTCCCTCAAAGACCGTTGGGAAGCTTCGTTGACTGCATGCTCTTTGGAATTAATTACAATCCTTATTGAGCATGTCAAACAAACGCTAACAGAACTAACTGACAAAATTGAGACGGCTAAAAAAGAACTTAATAGTGTGACATCCACGTTAATTGACAAAGTGGAAAGTGAGCTGGTCAAATATGAGGAAGGTCTAATTGACTATAAAATTAAGAAATTTGACAGAGACATCACTGACTTTGATAGAAAACAGGTGTACAGGTGGAACAGAGGCAAGGTTCTAAAAGGGCTAGACAACAGGCCCGAGATGTCTCTCTGTCCTCTGATGCTTTCACAACCGATATAGACTCCTCTGACGTTGATGTGCCACGTGCCACAACCTCTACAGCCAATACTACTGGTTCCTCGTATACAAAAAAACAAGAAACACAGCGCACAACGCTCATAGTGCATTAAATGATATCTTTAGTAACCAAAATAAGAAGGTAAGTATTGTGCGTACATAAAACAAAATTTAAACAAGCATTTCAGGGTTATTGTTACCCAAGCACCAACGGACGCCTGTGATGGTCTCGTGGCTCTCTCCTTCTCACTCCAACAACCTCGATGTAGGGCCTGGAAAATCTCCACTCCAAACGCTGGTGTTTTGGCCTCTCGCCTTAGGGAAAGGCTAGTGCAGCTTCAGCAGTCCAGAAAAAGACCTCTGCTTATATGCGTTGTGCCCGTCACTGCATAAATCTCGTGTATAACGGAGCAGCGGAGTACACGCGGTTTTGCGTCCTGGTCGAGAGCTTCTTCCGGGTCTGTGACGTCACAAGATCGCGAGACTTCGTCGCAAGTCTGCAGGACACCGGATCAGTTTTCTGGGAGTGCTGGGATGTAGAGGGTTCGCAAATGTCATCAATCCTATGCGTTTCGAAACCACAGAGGGTCTCTTCATCAGGGAATAAAGACTTATGAGTCTATTGGCATTTTATACCCCTCCAGCGTCACTGATTAGTCCCTCAATTAGGGTTTGAACCAATCGCAACGCAACGGGGAGGAGTCAGAAAGCTCCATGGCAACAGAGAATGCATCCTAACCAAAAAAAAAAAAAAAACTAAAAACAACTTTATTTAAACATATAATAACAAACAATTTCAAAAAGAGGACTCTAAAATAAAGAAAAAAGAATTAGTACACACTAATATTTGTAGATGTGTTGGAATATATATAGTGATTCTAAGAACCACCAACAGAATTATATTCGAAAAAGAAGCACGAGCTAAAAAATCAATAGATACCTTAAAACCATAAATTAATAAAATGTTAAAAGGATATTTCTTTAAAAGCTTAATATATAAAATATACCAGCTCAGAATATAAATGTAATTTCTAAATACATGACCTAGCTATATCACCAGTGTGAGGTGGTCAGTAAAGGGACCATATATCTATATCCTCATTGAGACCTCCCGGATATAATGTGCCCAATTTATATATCCAGAAGGTCTCTTGAAAGGATAAATCCTTAACCCTATCCCCACCCCTTCTGCTCCTGGGCACGTGTTTGATACCCTTAAAGCGCAGGGATATGGGGTCTTTATTGTGATGTAAGGCATAGTGCTTAGAGAGGCTATGAGTTAACAGACCATGTTTTATGTTTCGTATATGTTCTTGTATACGTGTTTTTAACTGGCGTTTAGTGCGCCCTACATAGAACAAGCCACACGGGCATTCAATTAAATATACAATATGATCCGAATTACAATTAATAAAATCAGATATTTCATAAATTTCCTCAGTTTTTGGACACACAAGAGTTTTGCTATTAGAGTGTAAGTGTTTGCACACTGAACATTTTCCACATTTGAAGTTTCCACAAGGTTTTTTAATATTTAACCATCTTTTTTCTCCCACAGGTGTAGTTTTAATATTTATGTCACTAGGGGACAGAGCATTCTTTAGATTTTTTGCTCTTCTATAAATAAACCTTGGGAACTTGGAAATGTGTGTTCCCAAAATTGGGTCATTTGACAGGATTGACCAGTGCTTCTTTACAATCCTCTCTATATTTGAAGTCATGGAATTATAATTTGTAATAAAAGCGACATAACATTTTTCCTCACTTGTATTTTGTTTCTTTTGATGTTTCGTTTTTGGAACGAGCATTTGATTCCTATCTATTTTTCTCACCCTATCAAGATCATCAGTAAGTTTTTTGAGGGGATAACCTCTTTCTAGGAATCTTAAGGTTAAGTCACCCGCCTGTTTTTCAAAGTCTGTGTCCAAACTACAGTTTTTTCTCAACCTGTAAAATTGGCCCCCAGGTATATTTTGAATCCAAGATTTTTTATGGTTACTTGAGGCCATCAGGAGGTTATTTGAATCCACTTCCTTGAAATAAGTTTTACTTATAAGGTTTCCCTCATCAGACACCCTCAAATTCAAATCTAAGAAGTTAATTTCCTTGACACTTTCCACATGGGTAAAAGTCAAGTTTCTGGTGTTATTGTTTATATACTTCAAAAAAAGGCTTACAGAATGTTGGTCCCCATCCCACAGACATATAATGTCGTCTATAAAGCGACGCCAAATAATGATATTTCCTCTAAAGGGATTGTTATTAAGGATGCACTTATGCTCCCATTCTCCCATATACAGGTTTGCGAAACTGGGGGCAAATCTAGTGCCCATCGCAGTTCCGCAAACCTGCAGGAAAAATTCCTCCAGAAACATAAAATAATTATGTTTCAGGATAAAGTTGATGGAATCCAGGATGAAGTTTTTGTTTAAATCATGTAATTCGGCATCGCTAGATAGAAAAAAATTTACCGATGCTAGGCCCTGTTGATGTGGTATATTAGTGTATAGGGCCTGCACATCACAAGTTAACCATCTATACGAATCCTTCCACTTTAAGTTTTGTAACAAGTTGAGCAATGACGTGGAGTCCCTAAGATGGGAGGGGAGTTTTTCGACATAGGGTTGCAAAAAGTGGTCAACATACTGGGACAAATTGGCTGTTAAACTATCTATACCTGAAATTATTGGTCTGCCTGGGGGATTTGTTATTGATTTGTGGGTTTTTGGGAGGTGATAAAATATCGGGATCTTGGGGGAACTTGTAAACAAAAATTCATACTCAATCTTGGTGATAACACCAGAGTTTAATGCTTGATCCAATAGTGATCTAAGTAAATTTAGAAAGTCCACTGTTGGATCTTTTTTAAGCCTAGAGTATGAAGTGGTGTCATTCAGGAGTCGCAAAGCTTCTCCTTCATAGTCCTTTCGGTTCTGTAGAACGACACCACCTCCCTTATCCGCCTGTCTAATTATCAGATTATTATTCTCCTTTAGGAATTTTAATGCTAAATTTTCTTTTTTAGTGAGATTGTGTTTTATGTCACTCGACTTCATATTACTACTCATTAAATTAAAGTCATTGTTAACCATGTTGAAAAAGGTCTCAACATGGTGACCTTTAGAATGGGAGGGGTAGAATTTAGATTTCCCCTTAAAGTGCGTGTGCCTCAAACCTTGTGTGAGTTCTAAATTCTCACCTATAACAACCTCGGGTGGAACAATAGACACTCCTGTTTTATTTGGAACTTCATTACCTTCCTTATCTAGTTTAATAAAATGTCTCTTTAATGTGAGGTTTCGCATGAATTTTTGGAGGTCAGTGTATAATTGAAATGAGTTCGGTAGGCATGAGCGTGAAAATGTCAAACCCCTGTCTAGAACCTTTTTTTGGTCAGTGGTTAAAATAACTGAGGATAAGTTAAAAATACCACGAGAGGGAGATGTCACACATCTTTCTCGTAGCCTCTTTTCTTTAATTCTGGCCCCTCCTCTAGTTCCTCTTCTGGTAGGGTTCTTTTCTTTCTCTCCCCTGACAGAGATTTTTGGGAGGTTTCCACACATTCCCCCTTCTTTTTCG
The DNA here is from genome assembly GCF_040206685.1 of Ascaphus truei. Lineage (NCBI taxonomy): Eukaryota > Metazoa > Chordata > Amphibia > Anura > Ascaphidae > Ascaphus > Ascaphus truei. The sequence goes on along the minus strand of NC_134484.1, from coordinate 114,549,932 downwards.
GATCCAGGTGTCTTTTTCTGACTGAGTTCAAAAAAGAAGACGGGGAATGCTGGGCTGGTGATTGAGTTTTGGCAATAGGTGTATAGGGCCTATTATCCCTATGTGTATCAAATTCTTTCTGGCCGTATCTAAAATTGGGGATATAATTCCTCCCTTTATAATTGGGATTTCTAAAATGCCCTTCATGTCTAGGGGGAGGGAAATGTTCATCAAATCTGGGGGGACCTCTTCTCTCCCCATAATATTGATTCTCCCATCCTCTATTGGCAGGGTGGAAATTGGGATTTTGATGTCTTTGTGTATTGTTGACTCTATTTTGTGAGTAGGAAGAATCCCTACCTTCCCTATTTTGAGAATGAGTTTTGGAGGGTCTACCCCTCTCAGCATCTTTTGCCCAATTTCTCTGTCTGTTATTGTCATAATCAGACTTATCCCTATAAAATTTCTCGTGCTTCTTCTTCAAAATTTCACCCTCCGCATGCTCGAGCTTCATGCGGAGGTCATGCTCTATTTCTGAGCAATCATGTTCTATTACAAGTGGCTCAAGTAATTTAACAACATCTGTTACCTCTTTGTCAATAATTTTTAATGACTTGGTTCTTTCATAGATAATGAGTTTCATGAGGGCCATGGAACAGTCATCCAAAATTCTGTTCCACTCCTTCATGAAATGTGCATCATCTTTACCGAAAGTAGGTAGTTTTTTAATACGTAGGCCCCTAGGGGCCCTATCACATTCTACATATTTTTGAATTGTTCTTTTTTCAAGATACAATTTATTTTCGGTCAAGAGTAATTGTTCTAAAACTTTAAAATGCTTCTCAACTGAAACCCTCATATCCTCACTCTCAGGGACCACTACATGATTATCAGAGAATAATAAGTCAAAATTAGCATCACGTTTCTGTCTGCAATTTACCAGACTCCACACCATATTGGAGGAGGGGTGACAGGTAGAAATGAAAGTGTGCAGCACCAAGAGCAATAGAGTAGTGAAATAGGTGAACAAAAGAAAAGTGCGCAACAACAATATATAAATAACGTGATGAATGTGATACAATTAAATAGGTGACCTTGTGTATAGTATGAATATTTATGGAGCGTCTGCAGCTGTGACACCAGGGATGGCTCTGGTCCCCCCTAAATGCACACAAAAAAACAAGAAACACAGCGCACAACGCTCATAGTGCATTAAATGATATCTTTAGTAACCAAAATAAGAAGGTAAGTATTGTGCGTACATAAAACAAAATTTAAACAAGCATTTCAGGGTTATTGTTACCCAAGCACCAACGGACGCCTGTGATGGTCTCGTGGCTCTCTCCTTCTCACTCCAACAACCTCGATGTAGGGCCTGGAAAATCTCCACTCCAAACGCTGGTGTTTTGGCCTCTCGCCTTAGGGAAAGGCTAGTGCAGCTTCAGCAGTCCAGAAAAAGACCTCCGCTTATATGCGTTGTGCCCGTCACTGCATAAATCTCGTGTATAACGGAGCAGCGGAGTACACGCGGTTTTGCGTCCTGGTCGAGAGCTTCTTCCGGGTCTGTGACGTCACAAGATCGCGAGACTTCGTCGCAAGTCTGCAGGACACCGGATCAGTTTTCTGGGAGTGCTGGGATGTAGAGGGTTCGCAAATGTCATCAATCCTATGCGTTTCGAAACCACAGAGGGTCTCTTCATCAGGGAATAAAGACTTATGAGTCTATTGGCATTTTATACCCCTCCAGCGTCACTGATTAGTCCCTCAATTAGGGTTTGAACCAATCGCAACGCAACGGGGAGGAGTCAGAAAGCTCCATGGCAACAGAGAATGCATCCTAACCAAAAAAAAAAAAAAAACTAAAAACAACTTTATTTAAACATATAATAACAAACAATTTCAAAAAGAGGACTCTAAAATAAAGAAAAAAGAATTAGTACACACTAATATTTGTAGATGTGTTGGAATATATATAGTGATTCTAAGAACCACCAACAGAATTATATTCGAAAAAGAAGCACGAGCTAAAAAATCAATAGATACCTTAAAACCATAAATTAATAAAATGTTAAAAGGATATTTCTTTAAAAGCTTAATATATAAAATATACCAGCTCAGAATATAAATGTAATTTCTAAATACATGACCTAGCTATATCACCAGTGTGAGGTGGTCAGTAAAGGGACCATATATCTATATCCTCATTGAGACCTCCCGGATATAATGTGCCCAATTTATATATCCAGAAGGTCTCTTGAAAGGATAAATCCTTAACCCTATCCCCACCCCTTCTGCTCCTGGGCACGTGTTTGATACCCTTAAAGCGCAGGGATATGGGGTCTTTATTGTGATGTAAGGCATAGTGCTTAGAGAGGCTATGAGTTAACAGACCATGTTTTATGTTTCGTATATGTTCTTGTATACGTGTTTTTAACTGGCGTTTAGTGCGCCCTACATAGAACAAGCCACACGGGCATTCAATTAAATATACAATATGATCCGAATTACAATTAATAAAATCAGATATTTCATAAATTTCCTCAGTTTTTGGACACACAAGAGTTTTGCTATTAGAGTGTAAGTGTTTGCACACTGAACATTTTCCACATTTGAAGTTTCCACAAGGTTTTTTAATATTTAACCATCTTTTTTCTCCCACAGGTGTAGTTTTAATATTTATGTCACTAGGGGACAGAGCATTCTTTAGATTTTTTGCTCTTCTATAAATAAACCTTGGGAACTTGGAAATGTGTGTTCCCAAAATTGGGTCATTTGACAGGATTGACCAGTGCTTCTTTACAATCCTCTCTATATTTGAAGTCATGGAATTATAATTTGTAATAAAAGCGACATAACATTTTTCCTCACTTGTATTTTGTTTCTTTTGATGTTTCGTTTTTGGAACGAGCATTTGATTCCTATCTATTTTTCTCACCCTATCAAGATCATCAGTAAGTTTTTTGAGGGGATAACCTCTTTCTAGGAATCTTAAGGTTAAGTCACCCGCCTGTTTTTCAAAGTCTGTGTCCAAACTACAGTTTTTTCTCAACCTGTAAAATTGGCCCCCAGGTATATTTTGAATCCAAGATTTTTTATGGTTACTTGAGGCCATCAGGAGGTTATTTGAATCCACTTCCTTGAAATAAGTTTTACTTATAAGGTTTCCCTCATCAGACACCCTCAAATTCAAATCTAAGAAGTTAATTTCCTTGACACTTTCCACATGGGTAAAAGTCAAGTTTCTGGTGTTATTGTTTATATACTTCAAAAAAAGGCTTACAGAATGTTGGTCCCCATCCCACAGACATATAATGTCGTCTATAAAGCGACGCCAAATAATGATATTTCCTCTAAAGGGATTGTTATTAAGGATGCACTTATGCTCCCATTCTCCCATATACAGGTTTGCGAAACTGGGGGCAAATCTAGTGCCCATCGCAGTTCCGCAAACCTGCAGGAAAAATTCCTCCAGAAACATAAAATAATTATGTTTCAGGATAAAGTTGATGGAATCCAGGATGAAGTTTTTGTTTAAATCATGTAATTCGGCATCGCTAGATAGAAAAAAATTTACCGATGCTAGGCCCTGTTGATGTGGTATATTAGTGTATAGGGCCTGCACATCACAAGTTAACCATCTATACGAATCCTTCCACTTTAAGTTTTGTAACAAGTTGAGCAATGACGTGGAGTCCCTAAGATGGGAGGGGAGTTTTTCGACATAGGGTTGCAAAAAGTGGTCAACATACTGGGACAAATTGGCTGTTAAACTATCTATACCTGAAATTATTGGTCTGCCTGGGGGATTTGTTATTGATTTGTGGGTTTTTGGGAGGTGATAAAATATCGGGATCTTGGGGGAACTTGTAAACAAAAATTCATACTCAATCTTGGTGATAACACCAGAGTTTAATGCTTGATCCAATAGTGATCTAAGTAAATTTAGAAAGTCCACTGTTGGATCTTTTTTAAGCCTAGAGTATGAAGTGGTGTCATTCAGGAGTCGCAAAGCTTCTCCTTCATAGTCCTTTCGGTTCTGTAGAACGACACCACCTCCCTTATCCGCCTGTCTAATTATCAGATTATTATTCTCCTTTAGGAATTTTAATGCTAAATTTTCTTTTTTAGTGAGATTGTGTTTTATGTCACTCGACTTCATATTACTACTCATTAAATTAAAGTCATTGTTAACCATGTTGAAAAAGGTCTCAACATGGTGACCTTTAGAATGGGAGGGGTAGAATTTAGATTTCCCCTTAAAGTGCGTGTGCCTCAAACCTTGTGTGAGTTCTAAATTCTCACCTATAACAACCTCGGGTGGAACAATAGACACTCCTGTTTTATTTGGAACTTCATTACCTTCCTTATCTAGTTTAATAAAATGTCTCTTTAATGTGAGGTTTCGCATGAATTTTTGGAGGTCAGTGTATAATTGAAATGAGTTCGGTAGGCATGAGCGTGAAAATGTCAAACCCCTGTCTAGAACCTTTTTTTGGTCAGTGGTTAAAATAACTGAGGATAAGTTAAAAATACCACGAGAGGGAGATGTCACACATCTTTCTCGTAGCCTCTTTTCTTTAATTCTGGCCCCTCCTCTAGTTCCTCTTCTGGTAGGGTTCTTTTCTTTCTCTCCCCTGACAGAGATTTTTGGGAGGTTTCCACACATTCCCCCTTCTTTTTCGGATCCAGGTGTCTTTTTCTGACTGAGTTCAAAAAAGAAGACGGGGAATGCTGGGCTGGTGATTGAGTTTTGGCAATAGGTGTATAGGGCCTATTATCCCTATGTGTATCAAATTCTTTCTGGCCGTATCTAAAATTGGGGATATAATTCCTCCCTTTATAATTGGGATTTCTAAAATGCCCTTCATGTCTAGGGGGAGGGAAATGTTCATCAAATCTGGGGGGACCTCTTCTCTCCCCATAATATTGATTCTCCCATCCTCTATTGGCAGGGTGGAAATTGGGATTTTGATGTCTTTGTGTATTGTTGACTCTATTTTGTGAGTAGGAAGAATCCCTACCTTCCCTATTTTGAGAATGAGTTTTGGAGGGTCTACCCCTCTCAGCATCTTTTGCCCAATTTCTCTGTCTGTTATTGTCATAATCAGACTTATCCCTATAAAATTTCTCGTGCTTCTTCTTCAAAATTTCACCCTCCGCATGCTCGAGCTTCATGCGGAGGTCATGCTCTATTTCTGAGCAATCATGTTCTATTACAAGTGGCTCAAGTAATTTAACAACATCTGTTACCTCTTTGTCAATAATTTTTAATGACTTGGTTCTTTCATAGATAATGAGTTTCATGAGGGCCATGGAACAGTCATCCAAAATTCTGTTCCACTCCTTCATGAAATGTGCATCATCTTTACCGAAAGTAGGTAGTTTTTTAATACGTAGGCCCCTAGGGGCCCTATCACATTCTACATATTTTTGAATTGTTCTTTTTTCAAGATACAATTTATTTTCGGTCAAGAGTAATTGTTCTAAAACTTTAAAATGCTTCTCAACTGAAACCCTCATATCCTCACTCTCAGGGACCACTACATGATTATCAGAGAATAATAAGTCAAAATTAGCATCACGTTTCTGTCTGCAATTTACCAGACTCCACACCATATTGGAGGAGGGGTGACAGGTAGAAATGAAAGTGTGCAGCACCAAGAGCAATAGAGTAGTGAAATAGGTGAACAAAAGAAAAGTGCGCAACAACAATATATAAATAACGTGATGAATGTGATACAATTAAATAGGTGACCTTGTGTATAGTATGAATATTTATGGAGCGTCTGCAGCTGTGACACCAGGGATGGCTCTGGTCCCCCCTAAATGCACACAAAAAAACAAGAAACACAGCGCACAACGCTCATAGTGCATTAAATGATATCTTTAGTAACCAAAATAAGAAGGTAAGTATTGTGCGTACATAAAACAAAATTTAAACAAGCATTTCAGGGTTATTGTTACCCAAGCACCAACGGACGCCTGTGATGGTCTCGTGGCTCTCTCCTTCTCACTCCAACAACCTCGATGTAGGGCCTGGAAAATCTCCACTCCAAACGCTGGTGTTTTGGCCTCTCGCCTTAGGGAAAGGCTAGTGCAGCTTCAGCAGTCCAGAAAAAGACCTCCGCTTATATGCGTTGTGCCCGTCACTGCATAAATCTCGTGTATAACGGAGCAGCGGAGTACACGCGGTTTTGCGTCCTGGTCGAGAGCTTCTTCCGGGTCTGTGACGTCACAAGATCGCGAGACTTCGTCGCAAGTCTGCAGGACACCGGATCAGTTTTCTGGGAGTGCTGGGATGTAGAGGGTTCGCAAATGTCATCAATCCTATGCGTTTCGAAACCACAGAGGGTCTCTTCATCAGGGAATAAAGACTTATGAGTCTATTGGCATTTTATACCCCTCCAGCGTCACTGATTAGTCCCTCAATTAGGGTTTGAACCAATCGCAACGCAACGGGGAGGAGTCAGAAAGCTCCATGGCAACAGAGAATGCATCCTAACCAAAAAAAAAAAAAAAACTAAAAACAACTTTATTTAAACATATAATAACAAACAATTTCAAAAAGAGGACTCTAAAATAAAGAAAAAAGAATTAGTACACACTAATATTTGTAGATGCGTTGGAATATATATAGTGATTCTAAGAACCACCAACAGAATTATATTCGAAAAAGAAGCACGAGCTAAAAAATCAATAGATACCTTAAAACCATAAATTAATAAAATGTTAAAAGGATATTTCTTTAAAAGCTTAATATATAAAATATACCAGCTCAGAATATAAATGTAATTTCTAAATACATGACCTAGCTATATCACCAGTGTGAGGTGGTCAGTAAAGGGACCATATATCTATATCCTCATTGAGACCTCCCGGATATAATGTGCCCAATTTATATATCCAGAAGGTCTCTTGAAAGGATAAATCCTTAACCCTATCCCCACCCCTTCTGCTCCTGGGCACGTGTTTGATACCCTTAAAGCGCAGGGATATGGGGTCTTTATTGTGATGTAAGGCATAGTGCTTAGAGAGGCTATGAGTTAACAGACCATGTTTTATGTTTCGTATATGTTCTTGTATACGTGTTTTTAATTGGCGTTTAGTGCGCCCTACATAGAACAAGCCACACGGGCATTCAATTAAATATACAATATGATCCGAATTACAATTAATAAAATCAGATATTTCATAAATTTCCTCAGTTTTTGGACACACAAGAGTTTTGCTATTAGAGTGTAAGTGTTTGCACACTGAACATTTTCCACATTTGAAGTTTCCACAAGGTTTTTTAATATTTAACCATCTTTTTTCTCCCACAGGTGTAGTTTTAATATTTATGTCACTAGGGGACAGAGCATTCTTTAGATTTTTTGCTCTTCTATAAATAAACCTTGGGAACTTGGAAATGTGTGTTCCCAAAATTGGGTCATTTGACAGGATTGACCAGTGCTTCTTTACAATCCTCTCTATATTTGAAGTCATGGAATTATAATTTGTAATAAAAGCGACATTACATTTTTCCTCACTTGTATTTTGTTTCTTTTGATGTTTCGTTTTTGGAACGAGCATTTGATTCCTATCTATTTTTCTCACCCTATCAAGATCATCAGTAAGTTTTTTGAGGGGATAACCTCTTTCTAGGAATCTTAAGGTTAAGTCACCCGCCTGTTTTTCAAAGTCTGTGTCCAAACTACAGTTTTTTCTCAACCTGTAAAATTGGCCCCCAGGTATATTTTGAATCCAAGATTTTTTATGGTTACTTGAGGCCATCAGGAGGTTATTTGAATCCACTTCCTTGAAATAAGTTTTACTTATAAGGTTTCCCTCATCAGACACCCTCAAATTCAAATCTAAGAAGTTAATTTCCTTGACACTTTCCACATGGGTAAAAGTCAAGTTTCTGGTGTTATTGTTTATATACTTCAAAAAAAGGCTTACAGAATGTTGGTCCCCATCCCACAGACATATAATGTCGTCTATAAAGCGACGCCAAATAATGATATTTCCTCTAAAGGGATTGTTATTAAGGATGCACTTATGCTCCCATTCTCCCATATACAGGTTTGCGAAACTGGGGGCAAATCTAGTGCCCATCGCAGTTCCGCAAACCTGCAGGAAAAATTCCTCCAGAAACATAAAATAATTATGTTTCAGGATAAAGTTGATGGAATCCAGGATGAAGTTTTTGTTTAAATCATGTAATTCGGCATCGCTAGATAGAAAAAAATTTACCGATGCTAGGCCCTGTTGATGTGGTATATTAGTGTATAGGGCCTGCACATCACAAGTTAACCATCTATACGAATCCTTCCACTTTAAGTTTTGTAACAAGTTGAGCAATGACGTGGAGTCCCTAAGATGGGAGGGGAGTTTTTCGACATAGGGTTGCAAAAAGTGGTCAACATACTGGGACAAATTGGCTGTTAAACTATCTATACCTGAAATTATTGGTCTGCCTGGGGGATTTGTTATTGATTTGTGGGTTTTTGGGAGGTGATAAAATATCGGGATCTTGGGGGAACTTGTAAACAAAAATTCATACTCAATCTTGGTGATAACACCAGAGTTTAATGCTTGATCCAATAGTGATCTAAGTAAATTTAGAAAGTCCACTGTTGGATCTTTTTTAAGCCTAGAGTATGAAGTGGTGTCATTCAGGAGTCGCAAAGCTTCTCCTTCATAGTCCTTTCGGTTCTGTAGAACGACACCACCTCCCTTATCCGCCTGTCTAATTATCAGATTATTATTCTCCTTTAGGAATTTTAATGCTAAATTTTCTTTTTTAGTGAGATTGTGTTTTATGTCACTCGACTTCATATTACTACTCATTAAATTAAAGTCATTGTTAACCATGTTGAAAAAGGTCTCAACATGGTGACCTTTAGAATGGGAGGGGTAGAATTTAGATTTCCCCTTAAAGTGCGTGTGCCTCAAACCTTGTGTGAGTTCTAAATTCTCACCTATAACAACCTCGGGTGGAACAATAGACACTCCTGTTTTATTTGGAACTTCATTACCTTCCTTATCTAGTTTAATAAAATGTCTCTTTAATGTGAGGTTTCGCATGAATTTTTGGAGGTCAGTGTATAATTAAAATGAGTTCGGTAGGCATGAGCGTGAAAATGTCAAACCCCTGTCTAGAACCTTTTTTTGGTCAGTGGTTAAAATAACTGAGGATAAGTTAAAAATACCACGAGAGGGAGATGTCACACATCTTTCTCGTAGCCTCTTTTCTTTAATTCTGGCCCCTCCTCTAGTTCCTCTTCTGGTAGGGTTCTTTTCTTTCTCTCCCCTGACAGAGATTTTTGGAAGGTTTCCACACATTCCCCCTTCTTTTTCGGATCCAGGTGTCTTTTTCTGACTGAGTTCAAAAAAGAAGACGGGGAATGCTGGGCTGGTGATTGAGTTTTGGCAATAGGTGTATAGGGCCTATTATCCCTATGTGTATCAAATTCTTTCTGGCCGTATCTAAAATTGGGGATATAATTCCTCCCTTTATAATTGGGATTTCTAAAATGCCCTTCATGTCTAGGGGGAGGGAAATGTTCATCAAATCTGGGGGGACCTCTTCTCTCCCCATAATATTGATTCTCCCATCCTCTATTGGCAGGGTGGAAATTGGGATTTTGATGTCTTTGTGTATTGTTGACTCTATTTTGTGAGTAGGAAGAATCCCTACCTTCCCTATTTTGAGAATGAGTTTTGGAGGGTCTACCCCTCTCAGCATCTTTTGCCCAATTTCTCTGTCTGTTATTGTCATAATCAGACTTATCCCTATAAAATTTCTCGTGCTTCTTCTTCAAAATTTCACCCTCCGCATGCTCGAGCTTCATGCGGAGGTCATGCTCTATTTCTGAGCAATCATGTTCTATTACAAGTGGCTCAAGTAATTTAACAACATCTGTTACCTCTTTGTCAATAATTTTTAATGACTTGGTTCTTTCATAGATAATGAGTTTCATGAGGGCCATGGAACAGTCATCCAAAATTCTGTTCCACTCCTTCATGAAATGTGCATCATCTTTACCGAAAGTAGGTAGTTTTTTAATACGTAGGCCCCTAGGGGCCCTATCACATTCTACATATTTTTGAATTGTTCTTTTTTCAAGATACAATTTATTTTCGGTCAAGAGTAATTGTTCTAAAACTTTAAAATGCTTCTCAACTGAAACCCTCATATCCTCACTCTCAGGGACCACTACATGATTATCAGAGAATAATAAGTCAAAATTAGCATCACGTTTCTGTCTGCAATTTACCAGACTCCACACCATATTGGAGGAGGGGTGACAGGTAGAAATGAAAGTGTGCAGCACCAAGAGCAATAGAGTAGTGAAATAGGTGAACAAAAGAAAAGTGCGCAACAACAATATATAAATAACGTGATGAATGTGATACAATTAAATAGGTGACCTTGTGTATAGTATGAATATTTATGGAGCGTCTGCAGCTGTGACACCAGGGATGGCTCTGGTCCCCCCTAAATGCACACAAAAAAACAAGAAACACAGCGCACAACGCTCATAGTGCATTAAATGATATCTTTAGTAACCAAAATAAGAAGGTAAGTATTGTGCGTACATAAAACAAAATTTAAACAAGCATTTCAGGGTTATTGTTACCCAAGCACCAACGGACGCCTGTGATGGTCTCGTGGCTCTCTCCTTCTCACTCCAACAACCTCGATGTAGGGCCTGGAAAATCTCCACTCCAAACGCTGGTGTTTTGGCCTCTCGCCTTAGGGAAAGGCTAGTGCAGCTTCAGCAGTCCAGAAAAAGACCTCCGCTTATATGCGTTGTGCCCGTCACTGCATAAATCTCGTGTATAACGGAGCAGCGGAGTACACGCGGTTTTGCGTCCTGGTCGAGAGCTTCTTCCGGGTCTGTGACGTCACAAGATCGCGAGACTTCGTCGCAAGTCTGCAGGACACCGGATCAGTTTTCTGGGAGTGCTGGGATGTAGAGGGTTCGCAAATGTCATCAATCCTATGCGTTTCGAAACCACAGAGGGTCTCTTCATCAGGGAATAAAGACTTATGAGTCTATTGGCATTTTATACCCCTCCAGCGTCAATGATTAGTCCCTCAATTAGGGTTTGAACCAATCGCAACGCAACGGGGAGGAGTCAGAAAGCTCCATGGCAACAGAGAATGCATCCTAACCAAAAAAAAAAAAAAAACTAAAAACAACTTTATTTAAACATATAATAACAAACAATTTCAAAAAGAGGACTCTAAAATAAAGAAAAAAGAATTAGTACACACTAATATTTGTAGATGCGTTGGAATATATATAGTGATTCTAAGAACCACCAACAGAATTATATTCGAAAAAGAAGCACGAGCTAAAAAATCAATAGATACCTTAAAACCATAAATTAATAAAATGTTAAAAGGATATTTCTTTAAAAGCTTAATATATAAAATATACCAGCTCAGAATATAAATGTAATTTCTAAATACATGACCTAGCTATATCACCAGTGTGAGGTGGTCAGTAAAGGGACCATATATCTATATCCTCATTGAGACCTCCCGGATATAATGTGCCCAATTTATATATCCAGAAGGTCTCTTGAAAGGATAAATCCTTAACCCTATCCCCACCCCTTCTGCTCCTGGGCACGTGTTTGATACCCTTAAAGCGCAGGGATATGGGGTCTTTATTGTGATGTAAGGCATAGTGCTTAGAGAGGCTATGAGTTAACAGACCATGTTTTATGTTTCGTATATGTTCTTGTATACGTGTTTTTAATTGGCGTTTAGTGCGCCCTACATAGAACAAGCCACACGGGCATTCAATTAAATATACAATATGATCCGAATTACAATTAATAAAATCAGATATTTCATAAATTTCCTCAGTTTTTGGACACACAAGAGTTTTGCTATTAGAGTGTAAGTGTTTGCACACTGAACATTTTCCACATTTGAAGTTTCCACAAGGTTTTTTAATATTTAACCATCTTTTTTCTCCCACAGGTGTAGTTTTAATATTTATGTCACTAGGGGACAGAGCATTCTTTAGATTTTTTGCTCTTCTATAAATAAACCTTGGGAACTTGGAAATGTGTGTTCCCAAAATTGGGTCATTTGACAGGATTGACCAGTGCTTCTTTACAATCCTCTCTATATTTGAAGTCATGGAATTATAATTTGTAATAAAAGCGACATTACATTTTTCCTCACTTGTATTTTGTTTCTTTTGATGTTTCGTTTTTGGAACGAGCATTTGATTCCTATCTATTTTTCTCACCCTATCAAGATCATCAGTAAGTTTTTTGAGGGGATAACCTCTTTCTAGGAATCTTAAGGTTAAGTCACCCGCCTGTTTTTCAAAGTCTGTGTCCAAACTACAGTTTTTTCTCAACCTGTAAAATTGGCCCCCAGGTATATTTTGAATCCAAGATTTTTTATGGTTACTTGAGGCCATCAGGAGGTTATTTGAATCCACTTCCTTGAAATAAGTTTTACTTATAAGGTTTCCCTCATCAGACACCCTCAAATTCAAATCTAAGAAGTTAATTTCCTTGACACTTTCCACATGGGTAAAAGTCAAGTTTCTGGTGTTATTGTTTATATACTTCAAAAAAAGGCTTACAGAATGTTGGTCCCCATCCCACAGACATATAATGTCGTCTATAAAGCGACGCCAAATAATGATATTTCCTCTAAAGGGATTGTTATTAAGGATGCACTTATGCTCCCATTCTCCCATATACAGGTTTGCGAAACTGGGGGCAAATCTAGTGCCCATCGCAGTTCCGCAAACCTGCAGGAAAAATTCCTCCAGAAACATAAAATAATTATGTTTCAGGATAAAGTTGATGGAATCCAGGATGAAGTTTTTGTTTAAATCATGTAATTCGGCATCGCTAGATAGAAAAAAATTTACCGATGCTAGGCCCTGTTGATGTGGTATATTAGTGTATAGGGCCTGCACATCACAAGTTAACCATCTATACGAATCCTTCCACTTTAAGTTTTGTAACAAGTTGAGCAATGACGTGGAGTCCCTAAGATGGGAGGGGAGTTTTTCGACATAGGGTTGCAAAAAGTGGTCAACATACTGGGACAAATTGGCTGTTAAACTATCTATACCTGAAATTATTGGTCTGCCTGGGGGATTTGTTATTGATTTGTGGGTTTTTGGGAGGTGATAAAATATCGGGATCTTGGGGGAACTTGTAAACAAAAATTCATACTCAATCTTGGTGATAACACCAGAGTTTAATGCTTGATCCAATAGTGATCTAAGTAAATTTAGAAAGTCCACTGTTGGATCTTTTTTAAGCCTAGAGTATGAAGTGGTGTCATTCAGGAGTCGCAAAGCTTCTCCTTCATAGTCCTTTCGGTTCTGTAGAACGACACCACCTCCCTTATCCGCCTGTCTAATTATCAGATTATTATTCTCCTTTAGGAATTTTAATGCTAAATTTTCTTTTTTAGTGAGATTGTGTTTTATGTCACTCGACTTCATATTACTACTCATTAAATTAAAGTCATTGTTAACCATGTTGAAAAAGGTCTCAACATGGTGACCTTTAGAATGGGAGGGGTAGAATTTAGATTTCCCCTTAAAGTGCGTGTGCCTCAAACCTTGTGTGAGTTCTAAATTCTCACCTATAACAACCTCGGGTGGAACAATAGACACTCCTGTTTTATTTGGAACTTCATTACCTTCCTTATCTAGTTTAATAAAATGTCTCTTTAATGTGAGGTTTCGCATGAATTTTTGGAGGTCAGTGTATAATTGAAATGAGTTCGGTAGGCATGAGCGTGAAAATGTCAAACCCCTGTCTAGAACCTTTTTTTGGTCAGTGGTTAAAATAACTGAGGATAAGTTAAAAATACCACGAGAGGGAGATGTCACACATCTTTCTCGTAGCCTCTTTTCTTTAATTCTGGCCCCTCCTCTAGTTCCTCTTCTGGTAGGGTTCTTTTCTTTCTCTCCCCTGACAGAGATTTTTGGGAGGTTTCCACACATTCCCCCTTCTTTTTCGGATCCAGGTGTCTTTTTCTGACTGAGTTCAAAAAAGAAGACGGGGAATGCTGGGCTGGTGATTGAGTTTTGGCAATAGGTGTATAGGGCCTATTATCCCTATGTGTATCAAATTCTTTCTGGCCGTATCTAAAATTGGGGATATAATTCCTCCCTTTATAATTGGGATTTCTAAAATGCCCTTCATGTCTAGGGGGAGGGAAATGTTCATCAAATCTGGGGGGACCTCTTCTCTCCCCATAATATTGATTCTCCCATCCTCTATTGGCAGGGTGGAAATTGGGATTTTGATGTCTTTGTGTATTGTTGACTCTATTTTGTGAGTAGGAAGAATCCCTACCTTCCCTATTTTGAGAATGAGTTTTGGAGGGTCTACCCCTCTCAGCATCTTTTGCCCAATTTCTCTGTCTGTTATTGTCATAATCAGACTTATCCCTATAAAATTTCTCGTGCTTCTTCTTCAAAATTTCACCCTCCGCATGCTCGAGCTTCATGCGGAGGTCATGCTCTATTTCTGAGCAATCATGTTCTATTACAAGTGGCTCAAGTAATTTAACAACATCTGTTACCTCTTTGTCAATAATTTTTAATGACTTGGTTCTTTCATAGATAATGAGTTTCATGAGGGCCATGGAACAGTCATCCAAAATTCTGTTCCACTCCTTCATGAAATGTGCATCATCTTTACCGAAAGTAGGTAGTTTTTTAATACGTAGGCCCCTAGGGGCCCTATCACATTCTACATATTTTTGAATTGTTCTTTTTTCAAGATACAATTTATTTTCGGTCAAGAGTAATTGTTCTAAAACTTTAAAATGCTTCTCAACTGAAACCCTCATATCCTCACTCTCAGGGACCACTACATGATTATCAGAGAATAATAAGTCAAAATTAGCATCACGTTTCTGTCTGCAATTTACCAGACTCCACACCATATTGGAGGAGGGGTGACAGGTAGAAATGAAAGTGTGCAGCACCAAGAGCAATAGAGTAGTGAAATAGGTGAACAAAAGAAAAGTGCGCAACAACAATATATAAATAACGTGATGAATGTGATACAATTAAATAGGTGACCTTGTGTATAGTATGAATATTTATGGAGCGTCTGCAGCTGTGACACCAGGGATGGCTCTGGTCCCCCCTAAATGCACACAAAAAAACAAGAAACACAGCGCACAATGCTCATAGTGCATTAAATGATATCTTTAGTAACCAAAATAAGAAGGTAAGTATTGTGCGTACATAAAACAAAATTTAAACAAGCATTTCAGGGTTATTGTTACCCAAGCACCAACGGACGCCTGTGATGGTCTCGTGGCTCTCTCCTTCTCACTCCAACAACCTCGATGTAGGGCCTGGAAAATCTCCACTCCAAACGCTGGTGTTTTGGCCTCTCGCCTTAGGGAAAGGCTAGTGCAGCTTCAGCAGTCCAGAAAAAGACCTCTGCTTATATGCGTTGTGCCCGTCACTGCATAAATCTCGTGTATAACGGAGCAGCGGAGTACACGCGGTTTTGCGTCCTGGTCGAGAGCTTCTTCCGGGTCTGTGACGTCACAAGATCGCGAGACTTCGTCGCAAGTCTGCAGGACACCGGATCAGTTTTCTGGGAGTGCTGGGATGTAGAGGGTTCGCAAATGTCATCAATCCTATGCGTTTCGAAACCACAGAGGGTCTCTTCATCAGGGAATAAAGACTTATGAGTCTATTGGCATTTTATACCCCTCCAGCGTCACTGATTAGTCCCTCAATTAGGGTTTGAACCAATCGCAACGCAACGGGGAGGAGTCAGAAAGCTCCATGGCAACAGAGAATGCATCCTAACCAAAAAAAAAAAAAAAACTAAAAACAACTTTATTTAAACATATAATAACAAACAATTTCAAAAAGAGGACTCTAAAATAAAGAAAAAAGAATTAGTACACACTAATATTTGTAGATGTGTTGGAATATATATAGTGATTCTAAGAACCACCAACAGAATTATATTCGAAAAAGAAGCACGAGCTAAAAAATCAATAGATACCTTAAAACCATAAATTAATAAAATGTTAAAAGGATATTTCTTTAAAAGCTTAATATATAAAATATACCAGCTCAGAATATAAATGTAATTTCTAAATACATGACCTAGCTATATCACCAGTGTGAGGTGGTCAGTAAAGGGACCATATATCTATATCCTCATTGAGACCTCCCGGATATAATGTGCCCAATTTATATATCCAGAAGGTCTCTTGAAAGGATAAATCCTTAACCCTATCCCCACCCCTTCTGCTCCTGGGCACGTGTTTGATACCCTTAAAGCGCAGGGATATGGGGTCTTTATTGTGATGTAAGGCATAGTGCTTAGAGAGGCTATGAGTTAACAGACCATGTTTTATGTTTCGTATATGTTCTTGTATACGTGTTTTTAATTGGCGTTTAGTGCGCCCTACATAGAACAAGCCACACGGGCATTCAATTAAATATACAATATGATCCGAATTACAATTAATAAAATCAGATATTTCATAAATTTCCTCAGTTTTTGGACACACAAGAGTTTTGCTATTAGAGTGTAAGTGTTTGCACACTGAACATTTTCCACATTTGAAGTTTCCACAAGGTTTTTTAATATTTAACCATCTTTTTTCTCCCACAGGTGTAGTTTTAATATTTATGTCACTAGGGGACAGAGCATTCTTTAGATTTTTTGCTCTTCTATAAATAAACCTTGGGAACTTGGAAATGTGTGTTCCCAAAATTGGGTCATTTGACAGGATTGACCAGTGCTTCTTTACAATCCTCTCTATATTTGAAGTCATGGAATTATAATTTGTAATAAAAGCGACATTACATTTTTCCTCACTTGTATTTTGTTTCTTTTGATGTTTCGTTTTTGGAACGAGCATTTGATTCCTATCTATTTTTCTCACCCTATCAAGATCATCAGTAAGTTTTTTGAGGGGATAACCTCTTTCTAGGAATCTTAAGGTTAAGTCACCCGCCTGTTTTTCAAAGTCTGTGTCCAAACTACAGTTTTTTCTCAACCTGTAAAATTGGCCCCCAGGTATATTTTGAATCCAAGATTTTTTATGGTTACTTGAGGCCATCAGGAGGTTATTTGAATCCACTTCCTTGAAATAAGTTTTACTTATAAGGTTTCCCTCATCAGACACCCTCAAATTCAAATCTAAGAAGTTAATTTCCTTGACACTTTCCACATGGGTAAAAGTCAAGTTTCTGGTGTTATTGTTTATATACTTCAAAAAAAGGCTTACAGAATGTTGGTCCCCATCCCACAGACATATAATGTCGTCTATAAAGCGACGCCAAATAATGATATTTCCTCTAAAGGGATTGTTATTAAGGATGCACTTATGCTCCCATTCTCCCATATACAGGTTTGCGAAACTGGGGGCAAATCTAGTGCCCATCGCAGTTCCGCAAACCTGCAGGAAAAATTCCTCCAGAAACATAAAATAATTATGTTTCAGGATAAAGTTGATGGAATCCAGGATGAAGTTTTTGTTTAAATCATGTAATTCGGCATCGCTAGATAGAAAAAAAATTACCGATGCTAGGCCCTGTTGATGTGGTATATTAGTGTATAGGGCCTGCACATCACAAGTTAACCATCTATACGAATCCTTCCACTTTAAGTTTTGTAACAAGTTGAGCAATGACGTGGAGTCCCTAAGATGGGAGGGGAGTTTTTCGACATAGGGTTGCAAAAAGTGGTCAACATACTGGGACAAATTGGCTGTTAAACTATCTATACCTGAAATTATTGGTCTGCCTGGGGGATTTGTTATTGATTTGTGGGTTTTTGGGAGGTGATAAAATATCGGGATCTTGGGGGAACTTGTAAACAAAAATTCATACTCAATCTTGGTGATAACACCAGAGTTTAATGCTTGATCCAATAGTGATCTAAGTAAATTTAGAAAGTCCACTGTTGGATCTTTTTTAAGCCTAGAGTATGAAGTGGTGTCATTCAGGAGTCGCAAAGCTTCTCCTTCATAGTCCTTTCGGTTCTGTAGAACGACACCACCTCCCTTATCCGCCTGTCTAATTATCAGATTATTATTCTCCTTTAGGAATTTTAATGCTAAATTTTCTTTTTTAGTGAGATTGTGTTTTATGTCACTCGACTTCATATTACTACTCATTAAATTAAAGTCATTGTTAACCATGTTGAAAAAGGTCTCAACATGGTGACCTTTAGAATGGGAGGGGTAGAATTTAGATTTCCCCTTAAAGTGCGTGTGCCTCAAACCTTGTGTGAGTTCTAAATTCTCACCTATAACAACCTCGGGTGGAACAATAGACACTCCTGTTTTATTTGGAACTTCATTACCTTCCTTATCTAGTTTAATAAAATGTCTCTTTAATGTGAGGTTTCGCATGAATTTTTGGAGGTCAGTGTATAATTGAAATGAGTTCGGTAGGCATGAGCGTGAAAATGTCAAACCCCTGTCTAGAACCTTTTTTTGGTCAGTGGTTAAAATAACTGAGGATAAGTTAAAAATACCACGAGAGGGAGATGTCACACATCTTTCTCGTAGCCTCTTTTCTTTAATTCTGGCCCCTCCTCTAGTTCCTCTTCTGGTAGGGTTCTTTTCTTTCTCTCCCCTGACAGAGATTTTTGGGAGGTTTCCACACATTCCCCCTTCTTTTTCGGATCCAGGTGTCTTTTTCTGACTGAGTTCAAAAAAGAAGACGGGGAATGCTGGGCTGGTGATTGAGTTTTGGCAATAGGTGTATAGGGCCTATTATCCCTATGTGTATCAAATTCTTTCTGGCCGTATCTAAAATTGGGGATATAATTCCTCCCTTTATAATTGGGATTTCTAAAATGCCCTTCATGTCTAGGGGGAGGGAAATGTTCATCAAATCTGGGGGGACCTCTTCTCTCCCCATAATATTGATTCTCCCATCCTCTATTGGCAGGGTGGAAATTGGGATTTTGATGTCTTTGTGTATTGTTGACTCTATTTTGTGAGTAGGAAGAATCCCTACCTTCCCTATTTTGAGAATGAGTTTTGGAGGGTCTACCCCTCTCAGCATCTTTTGCCCAATTTCTCTGTCTGTTATTGTCATAATCAGACTTATCCCTATAAAATTTCTCGTGCTTCTTCTTCAAAATTTCACCCTCCGCATGCTCGAGCTTCATGCGGAGGTCATGCTCTATTTCTGAGCAATCATGTTCTATTACAAGTGGCTCAAGTAATTTAACAACATCTGTTACCTCTTTGTCAATAATTTTTAATGACTTGGTTCTTTCATAGATAATGAGTTTCATGAGGGCCATGGAACAGTCATCCAAAATTCTGTTCCACTCCTTCATGAAATGTGCATCATCTTTACCGAAAGTAGGTAGTTTTTTAATACGTAGGCCCCTAGGGGCCCTATCACATTCTACATATTTTTGAATTGTTCTTTTTTCAAGATACAATTTATTTTCGGTCAAGAGTAATTGTTCTAAAACTTTAAAATGCTTCTCAACTGAAACCCTCATATCCTCACTCTCAGGGACCACTACATGATTATCAGAGAATAATAAGTCAAAATTAGCATCACGTTTCTGTCTGCAATTTACCAGACTCCACACCATATTGGAGGAGGGGTGACAGGTAGAAATGAAAGTGTGCAGCACCAAGAGCAATAGAGTAGTGAAATAGGTGAACAAAAGAAAAGTGCGCAACAACAATATATAAATAACGTGATGAATGTGCTACAATTAAATAGGTGACCTTGTGTATAGTATGAATATTTATGGAGCGTCTGCAGCTGTGACACCAGGGATGGCTCTGGTCCCCCCTAAATGCACACAAAAAAACAAGAAACACAGCGCACAACGCTCATAGTGCATTAAATGATATCTTTAGTAACCAAAATAAGAAGGTAAGTATTGTGCGTACATAAAACAAAATTTAAACAAGCATTTCAGGGTTATTGTTACCCAAGCACCAACGGACGCCTGTGATGGTCTCGTGGCTCTCTCCTTCTCACTCCAACAACCTCGATGTAGGGCCTGGAAAATCTCCACTCCAAACGCTGGTGTTTTGGCCTCTCGCCTTAGGGAAAGGCTAGTGCAGCTTCAGCAGTCCAGAAAAAGACCTCCGCTTATATGCGTTGTGCCCGTCACTGCATAAATCTCGTGTATAACGGAGCAGCGGAGTACACGCGGTTTTGCGTCCTGGTCGAGAGCTTCTTCCGGGTCTGTGACGTCACAAGATCGCGAGACTTCGTCGCAAGTCTGCAGGACACCGGATCAGTTTTCTGGGAGTGCTGGGATGTAGAGGGTTCGCAAATGTCATCAATCCTATGCGTTTCGAAACCACAGAGGGTCTCTTCATCAGGGAATAAAGACTTATGAGTCTATTGGCATTTTATACCCCTCCAGCGTCACTGATTAGTCCCTCAATTAGGGTTTGAACCAATCGCAACGCAACGGGGAGGAGTCAGAAAGCTCCATGGCAACAGAGAATGCATCCTAACCAAAAAAAAAAAAAAAACTAAAAACAACTTTATTTAAACATATAATAACAAACAATTTCAAAAAGAGGACTCTAAAATAAAGAAAAAAGAATTAGTACACACTAATATTTGTAGATGTGTTGGAATATATATAGTGATTCTAAGAACCACCAACAGAATTATATTCGAAAAAGAAGCACGAGCTAAAAAATCAATAGATACCTTAAAACCATAAATTAATAAAATGTTAAAAGGATATTTCTTTAAAAGCTTAATATATAAAATATACCAGCTCAGAATATAAATGTAATTTCTAAATACATGACCTAGCTATATCACCAGTGTGAGGTGGTCAGTAAAGGGACCATATATCTATATCCTCATTGAGACCTCCCGGATATAATGTGCCCAATTTATATATCCAGAAGGTCTCTTGAAAGGATAAATCCTTAACCCTATCCCCACCCCTTCTGCTCCTGGGCACGTGTTTGATACCCTTAAAGCGCAGGGATATGGGGTCTTTATTGTGATGTAAGGCATAGTGCTTAGAGAGGCTATGAGTTAACAGACCATGTTTTATGTTTCGTATATGTTCTTGTATACGTGTTTTTAACTGGCGTTTAGTGCGCCCTACATAGAACAAGCCACACGGGCATTCAATTAAATATACAATATGATCCGAATTACAATTAATAAAATCAGATATTTCATAAATTTCCTCAGTTTTTGGACACACAAGAGTTTTGCTATTAGAGTGTAAGTGTTTGCACACTGAACATTTTCCACATTTGAAGTTTCCACAAGGTTTTTTAATATTTAACCATCTTTTTTCTCCCACAGGTGTAGTTTTAATATTTATGTCACTAGGGGACAGAGCATTCTTTAGATTTTTTGCTCTTCTATAAATAAACCTTGGGAACTTGGAAATGTGTGTTCCCAAAATTGGGTCATTTGACAGGATTGACCAGTGCTTCTTTACAATCCTCTCTATATTTGAAGTCATGGAATTATAATTTGTAATAAAAGCGACATTACATTTTTCCTCACTTGTATTTTGTTTCTTTTGATGTTTCGTTTTTGGAACGAGCATTTGATTCCTATCTATTTTTCTCACCCTATCAAGATCATCAGTAAGTTTTTTGAGGGGATAACCTCTTTCTAGGAATCTTAAGGTTAAGTCACCCGCCTGTTTTTCAAAGTCTGTGTCCAAACTACAGTTTTTTCTCAACCTGTAAAATTGGCCCCCAGGTATATTTTGAATCCAAGATTTTTTATGGTTACTTGAGGCCATCAGGAGGTTATTTGAATCCACTTCCTTGAAATAAGTTTTACTTATAAGGTTTCCCTCATCAGACACCCTCAAATTCAAATCTAAGAAGTTAATTTCCTTGACACTTTCCACATGGGTAAAAGTCAAGTTTCTGGTGTTATTGTTTATATACTTCAAAAAAAGGCTTACAGAATGTTGGTCCCCATCCCACAGACATATAATGTCGTCTATAAAGCGACGCCAAATAATGATATTTCCTCTAAAGGGATTGTTATTAAGGATGCACTTATGCTCCCATTCTCCCATATACAGGTTTGCGAAACTGGGGGCAAATCTAGTGCCCATCGCAGTTCCGCAAACCTGCAGGAAAAATTCCTCCAGAAACATAAAATAATTATGTTTCAGGATAAAGTTGATGGAATCCAGGATGAAGTTTTTGTTTAAATCATGTAATTCGGCATCGCTAGATAGAAAAAAATTTACCGATGCTAGGCCCTGTTGATGTGGTATATTAGTGTATAGGGCCTGCACATCACAAGTTAACCATCTATACGAATCCTTCCACTTTAAGTTTTGTAACAAGTTGAGCAATGACGTGGAGTCCCTAAGATGGGAGGGGAGTTTTTCGACATAGGGTTGCAAAAAGTGGTCAACATACTGGGACAAATTGGCTGTTAAACTATCTATACCTGAAATTATTGGTCTGCCTGGGGGATTTGTTATTGATTTGTGGGTTTTTGGGAGGTGATAAAATATCGGGATCTTGGGGGAACTTGTAAACAAAAATTCATACTCAATCTTGGTGATAACACCAGAGTTTAATGCTTGATCCAATAGTGATCTAAGTAAATTTAGAAAGTCCACTGTTGGATCTTTTTTAAGCCTAGAGTATGAAGTGGTGTCATTCAGGAGTCGCAAAGCTTCTCCTTCATAGTCCTTTCGGTTCTGTAGAACGACACCACCTCCCTTATCCGCCTGTCTAATTATCAGATTATTATTCTCCTTTAGGAATTTTAATGCTAAATTTTCTTTTTTAGTGAGATTGTGTTTTATGTCACTCGACTTCATATTACTACTCATTAAATTAAAGTCATTGTTAACCATGTTGAAAAAGGTCTCAACATGGTGACCTTTAGAATGGGAGGGGTAGAATTTAGATTTCCCCTTAAAGTGCGTGTGCCTCAAACCTTGTGTGAGTTCTAAATTCTCACCTATAACAACCTCGGGTGGAACAATAGACACTCCTGTTTTATTTGGAACTTCATTACCTTCCTTATCTAGTTTAATAAAATGTCTCTTTAATGTGAGGTTTCGCATGAATTTTTGGAGGTCAGTGTATAATTGAAATGAGTTCGGTAGGCATGAGCGTGAAAATGTCAAACCCCTGTCTAGAACCTTTTTTTGGTCAGTGGTTAAAATAACTGAGGATAAGTTAAAAATACCACGAGAGGGAGATGTCACACATCTTTCTCGTAGCCTCTTTTCTTTAATTCTGGCCCCTCCTCTAGTTCCTCTTCTGGTAGGGTTCTTTTCTTTCTCTCCCCTGACAGAGATTTTTGGGAGGTTTCCACACATTCCCCCTTCTTTTTCGGATCCAGGTGTCTTTTTCTGACTGAGTTCAAAAAAGAAGACGGGGAATGCTGGGCTGGTGATTGAGTTTTGGCAATAGGTGTATAGGGCCTATTATCCCTATGTGTATCAAATTCTTTCTGGCCGTATCTAAAATTGGGGATATAATTCCTCCCTTTATAATTGGGATTTCTAAAATGCCCTTCATGTCTAGGGGGAGGGAAATGTTCATCAAATCTGGGGGGACCTCTTCTCTCCCCATAATATTGATTCTCCCATCCTCTATTGGCAGGGTGGAAATTGGGATTTTGATGTCTTTGTGTATTGTTGACTCTATTTTGTGAGTAGGAAGAATCCCTACCTTCCCTATTTTGAGAATGAGTTTTGGAGGGTCTACCCCTCTCAGCATCTTTTGCCCAATTTCTCTGTCTGTTATTGTCATAATCAGACTTATCCCTATAAAATTTCTCGTGCTTCTTCTTCAAAATTTCACCCTCCGCATGCTCGAGCTTCATGCGGAGGTCATGCTCTATTTCTGAGCAATCATGTTCTATTACAAGTGGCTCAAGTAATTTAACAACATCTGTTACCTCTTTGTCAATAATTTTTAATGACTTGGTTCTTTCATAGATAATGAGTTTCATGAGGGCCATGGAACAGTCATCCAAAATTCTGTTCCACTCCTTCATGAAATGTGCATCATCTTTACCGAAAGTAGGTAGTTTTTTAATATGTAGGCCCCTAGGGGCCCTATCACATTCTACATATTTTTGAATTGTTCTTTTTTCAAGATACAATTTATTTTCGGTCAAGAGTAATTGTTCTAAAACTTTAAAATGCTTCTCAACTGAAACCCTCATATCCTCACTCTCAGGGACCACTACATGATTATCAGAGAATAATAAGTCAAAATTAGCATCACGTTTCTGTCTGCAATTTACCAGACTCCACACCATATTGGAGGAGGGGTGACAGGTAGAAATGAAAGTGTGCAGCACCAAGAGCAATAGAGTAGTGAAATAGGTGAACAAAAGAAAAGTGCGCAACAACAATATATAAATAACGTGATGAATGTGATACAATTAAATAGGTGACCTTGTGTATAGTATGAATATTTATGGAGCGTCTGCAGCTGTGACACCAGGGATGGCTCTGGTCCCCCCTAAATGCACACAAAAAAACAAGAAACACAGCGCACAACGCTCATAGTGCATTAAATGATATCTTTAGTAACCAAAATAAGAAGGTAAGTATTGTGCGTACATAAAACAAAATTTAAACAAGCATTTCAGGGTTATTGTTACCCAAGCACCAACGGACGCCTGTGATGGTCTCGTGGCTCTCTCCTTCTCACTCCAACAACCTCGATGTAGGGCCTGGAAAATCTCCACTCCAAACGCTGGTGTTTTGGCCTCTCGCCTTAGGGAAAGGCTAGTGCAGCTTCAGCAGTCCAGAAAAAGACCTCCGCTTATATGCGTTGTGCCCGTCACTGCATAAATCTCGTGTATAACGGAGCAGCGGAGTACACGCGGTTTTGCGTCCTGGTCGAGAGCTTCTTCCGGGTCTGTGACGTCACAAGATCGCGAGACTTCGTCGCAAGTCTGCAGGACACCGGATCAGTTTTCTGGGAGTGCTGGGATGTAGAGGGTTCGCAAATGTCATCAATCCTATGCGTTTCGAAACCACAGAGGGTCTCTTCATCAGGGAATAAAGACTTATGAGTCTATTGGCATTTTATACCCCTCCAGCGTCACTGATTAGTCCCTCAATTAGGGTTTGAACCAATCGCAACGCAACGGGGAGGAGTCAGAAAGCTCCATGGCAACAGAGAATGCATCCTAACCAAAAAAAAAAAAAAAACTAAAAACAACTTTATTTAAACATATAATAACAAACAATTTCAAAAAGAGGACTCTAAAATAAAGAAAAAAGAATTAGTACACACTAATATTTGTAGATGTGTTGGAATATATATAGTGATTCTAAGAACCACCAACAGAATTATATTCGAAAAAGAAGCACGAGCTAAAAAATCAATAGATACCTTAAAACCATAAATTAATAAAATGTTAAAAGGATATTTCTTTAAAAGCTTAATATATAAAATATACCAGCTCAGAATATAAATGTAATTTCTAAATACATGACCTAGCTATATCACCAGTGTGAGGTGGTCAGTAAAGGGACCATATATCTATATCCTCATTGAGACCTCCCGGATATAATGTGCCCAATTTATATATCCAGAAGGTCTCTTGAAAGGATAAATCCTTAACCCTATCCCCACCCCTTCTGCTCCTGGGCACGTGTTTGATACCCTTAAAGCGCAGGGATATGGGGTCTTTATTGTGATGTAAGGCATAGTGCTTAGAGAGGCTATGAGTTAACAGACCATGTTTTATGTTTCGTATATGTTCTTGTATACGTGTTTTTAATTGGCGTTTAGTGCGCCCTACATAGAACAAGCCACACGGGCATTCAATTAAATATACAATATGATCCGAATTACAATTAATAAAATCAGATATTTCATAAATTTCCTCAGTTTTTGGACACACAAGAGTTTTGCTATTAGAGTGTAAGTGTTTGCACACTGAACATTTTCCACATTTGAAGTTTCCACAAGGTTTTTTAATATTTAACCATCTTTTTTCTCCCACAGGTGTAGTTTTAATATTTATGTCACTAGGGGACAGAGCATTCTTTAGATTTTTTGCTCTTCTATAAATAAACCTTGGGAACTTGGAAATGTGTGTTCCCAAAATTGGGTCATTTGACAGGATTGACCAGTGCTTCTTTACAATCCTCTCTATATTTGAAGTCATGGAATTATAATTTGTAATAAAAGCGACATAACATTTTTCCTCACTTGTATTTTGTTTCTTTTGATGTTTCGTTTTTGGAACGAGCATTTGATTCCTATCTATTTTTCTCACCCTATCAAGATCATCAGTAAGTTTTTTGAGGGGATAACCTCTTTCTAGGAATCTTAAGGTTAAGTCACCCGCCTGTTTTTCAAAGTCTGTGTCCAAACTACAGTTTTTTCTCAACCTGTAAAATTGGCCCCCAGGTATATTTTGAATCCAAGATTTTTTATGGTTACTTGAGGCCATCAGGAGGTTATTTGAATCCACTTCCTTGAAATAAGTTTTACTTATAAGGTTTCCCTCATCAGACACCCTCAAATTCAAATCTAAGAAGTTAATTTCCTTGACACTTTCCACATGGGTAAAAGTCAAGTTTCTGGTGTTATTGTTTATATACTTCAAAAAAAGGCTTACAGAATGTTGGTCCCCATCCCACAGACATATAATGTCGTCTATAAAGCGACGCCAAATAATGATATTTCCTCTAAAGGGATTGTTATTAAGGATGCACTTATGCTCCCATTCTCCCATATACAGGTTTGCGAAACTGGGGGCAAATCTAGTGCCCATCGCAGTTCCGCAAACCTGCAGGAAAAATTCCTCCAGAAACATAAAATAATTATGTTTCAGGATAAAGTTGATGGAATCCAGGATGAAGTTTTTGTTTAAATCATGTAATTCGGCATCGCTAGATAGAAAAAATTTTACCGATGCTAGGCCCTGTTGATGTGGTATATTAGTGTATAGGGCCTGCACATCACAAGTTAACCATCTATACGAATCCTTCCACTTTAAGTTTTGTAACAAGTTGAGCAATGACGTGGAGTCCCTAAGATGGGAGGGGAGTTTTTCGACATAGGGTTGCAAAAAGTGGTCAACATACTGGGACAAATTGGCTGTTAAACTATCTATACCTGAAATTATTGGTCTGCCTGGGGGATTTGTTATTGATTTGTGGGTTTTTGGGAGGTGATAAAATATCGGGATCTTGGGGGAACTTGTAAACAAAAATTCATACTCATTTTTGTAGGGCGCACTAAACGCCAATTAAAAACACGTATACAAGAACATATACGAAACATAAAACATGGTCTGTTAACTCATAGCCTCTCTAAGCACTATGCCTTACATCACAATAAAGACCCCATATCCCTGCGCTTTAAGGGTATCAAACACGTGCCCAGGAGCAGAAGGGGTGGGGATAGGGTTAAGGATTTATCCTTTCAAGAGACCTTCTGGATATATAAATTGGGCACATTATATCCGGGAGGTCTCAATGAGGATATAGATATATGGTCCCTTTACTGACCACCTCACACTGGTGATATAGCTAGGTCATGTATTTAGAAATTACATTTATATTCTGAGCTGGTATATTTTATATATTAAGCTTTTAAAGAAATATCCTTTTAACATTTTATTAATTTATGGTTTTAAGGTATCTATTGATTTTTTAGCTCGTGCTTCTTTTTCGAATATAATTCTGTTGGTGGTTCTTAGAATCACTATATATATTCCAACACATCTACAAATATTAGTGTGTACTAATTCTTTTTTCTTTATTTTAGAGTCCTCTTTTTGAAATTGTTTGTTATTATATGTTTAAATAAAGTTGTTTTTAGTTTTTTTTTTTTTTTTGGTTAGGATGCATTCTCTGTTGCCATGGAGCTTTCTGACTCCTCCCCGTTGCGTTGCGATTGGTTCAAACCCTAATTGAGGGACTAATCAGTGACGCTGGAGGGGTATAAAATGCCAATAGACTCATAAGTCTTTATTCCCTGATGAAGAGACCCTCTGTGGTTTCGAAACGCATAGGATTGATGACATTTGCGAACCCTCTACATCCCAGCACTCCCAGAAAACTGATCCGGTGTCCTGCAGACTTGCGACGAAGTCTCGCGATCTTGTGACGTCACAGACCCGGAAGAAGCTCTCGACCAGGACGCAAAACCGCGTGTACTCCGCTGCTCCGTTATACACGAGATTTATGCAGTGACGGGCACAACGCATATAAGCGGAGGTCTTTTTCTGGACTGCTGAAGCTGCACTAGCCTTTCCCTAAGGCGAGAGGCCAAAACACCAGCGTTTGGAGTGGAGATTTTCCAGGCCCTACATCGAGGTTGTTGGAGTGAGAAGGAGAGAGCCACGAGACCATCACAGGCGTCCGTTGGTGCTTGGGTAACAATAACCCTGAAATGCTTGTTTAAATTTTGTTTTATGTACGCACAATACTTACCTTCTTATTTTGGTTACTAAAGATATCATTTAATGCACTATGAGCGTTGTGCGCTGTGTTTCTTGTTTTTTTGTGTGCATTTAGGGGGGACCAGAGCCATCCCTGGTGTCACAGCTGCAGACGCTCCATAAATATTCATACTATACACAAGGTCACCTATTTAATTGTATCACATTCATCACGTTATTTATATATTGTTGTTGCGCACTTTTCTTTTGTTCACCTATTTCACTACTCTATTGCTCTTGGTGCTGCACACTTTCATTTCTACCTGTCACCCCTCCTCCAATATGGTGTGGAGTCTGGTAAATTGCAGACAGAAACGTGATGCTAATTTTGACTTATTATTCTCTGATAATCATGTAGTGGTCCCTGAGAGTGAGGATATGAGGGTTTCAGTTGAGAAGCATTTTAAAGTTTTAGAACAATTACTCTTGACCGAAAATAAATTGTATCTTGAAAAAAGAACAATTCAAAAATATGTAGAATGTGATAGGGCCCCTAGGGGCCTACATATTAAAAAACTACCTACTTTCGGTAAAGATGATGCACATTTCATGAAGGAGTGGAACAGAATTTTGGATGACTGTTCCATGGCCCTCATGAAACTCATTATCTATGAAAGAACCAAGTCATTAAAAATTATTGACAAAGAGGTAACAGATGTTGTTAAATTACTTGAGCCACTTGTAATAGAACATGATTGCTCAGAAATAGAGCATGACCTCCGCATGAAGCTCGAGCATGCGGAGGGTGAAATTTTGAAGAAGAAGCACGAGAAATTTTATAGGGATAAGTCTGATTATGACAATAACAGACAGAGAAATTGGGCAAAAGATGCTGAGAGGGGTAGACCCTCCAAAACTCATTCTCAAAATAGGGAAGGTAGGGATTCTTCCTACTCACAAAATAGAGTCAACAATACACAAAGACATCAAAATCCCAATTTCCACCCTGCCAATAGAGGATGGGAGAATCAATATTATGGGGAGAGAAGAGGTCCCCCCAGATTTGATGAACATTTCCCTCCCCCTAGACATGAAGGGCATTTTAGAAATCCCAATTATAAAGGGAGGAATTATATCCCCAATTTTAGATACGGCCAGAAAGAATTTGATACACATAGGGATAATAGGCCCTATACACCTATTGCCAAAACTCAATCACCAGCCCAGCATTCCCCGTCTTCTTTTTTGAACTCAGTCAGAAAAAGACACCTGGATCCGAAAAAGAAGGGGGAATGTGTGGAAACCTCCCAAAAATCTCTGTCAGGGGAGAGAAAGAAAAGAACCCTACCAGAAGAGGAACTAGAGGAGGGGCCAGAATTAAAGAAAAGAGGCTACGAGAAAGATGTGTGACATCTCCCTCTCGTGGTATTTTTAACTTATCCTCAGTTATTTTAACCACT
This sequence comes from Ascaphus truei, assembly GCF_040206685.1. Lineage (NCBI taxonomy): Eukaryota > Metazoa > Chordata > Amphibia > Anura > Ascaphidae > Ascaphus > Ascaphus truei. The sequence goes on along the minus strand of NC_134484.1, from coordinate 114,520,138 downwards.
GACCAAAAAAAGGTTCTAGACAGGGGTTTGACATTTTCACGCTCATGCCTACCGAACTCATTTCAATTATACACTGACCTCCAAAAATTCATGCGAAACCTCACATTAAAGAGACATTTTATTAAACTAGATAAGGAAGGTAATGAAGTTCCAAATAAAACAGGAGTGTCTATTGTTCCACCCGAGGTTGTTATAGGTGAGAATTTAGAACTCACACAAGGTTTGAGGCACACGCACTTTAAGGGGAAATCTAAATTCTACCCCTCCCATTCTAAAGGTCACCATGTTGAGACCTTTTTCAACATGGTTAACAATGACTTTAATTTAATGAGTAGTAATATGAAGTCGAGTGACATAAAACACAATCTCACTAAAAAAGAAAATTTAGCATTAAAATTCCTAAAGGAGAATAATAATCTGATAATTAGACAGGCGGATAAGGGAGGTGGTGTCGTTCTACAGAACCGAAAGGACTATGAAGGAGAAGCTTTGCGACTCCTGAATGACACCACTTCATACTCTAGGCTTAAAAAAGATCCAACAGTGGACTTTCTAAATTTACTTAGATCACTATTGGATCAAGCATTAAACTCTGGTGTTATCACCAAGATTGAGTATGAATTTTTGTTTACAAGTTCCCCCAAGATCCCGATATTTTATCACCTCCCAAAAACCCACAAATCAATAACAAATCCCCCAGGCAGACCAATAATTTCAGGTATAGATAGTTTAACAGCCAATTTGTCCCAGTATGTTGACCACTTTTTGCAACCCTATGTCGAAAAACTCCCCTCCCATCTTAGGGACTCCACGTCATTGCTCAACTTGTTACAAAACTTAAAGTGGAAGGATTCGTATAGATGGTTAACTTGTGATGTGCAGGCCCTATACACTAATATACCACATCAACAGGGCCTAGCATCGGTAAAAAATTTTCTATCTAGCGATGCCGAATTACATGATTTAAACAAAAACTTCATCCTGGATTCCATCAACTTTATCCTGAAACATAATTATTTTATGTTTCTGGAGGAATTTTTCCTGCAGGTTTGCAGAACTGCGATGGGCACTAGATTTGCCCCCAGTTTCGCAAACCTGTATATGGGAGAATGGGAGCATAAGTGCATCCTTAATAACAATCCCTTTAGAGGAAATATCATTATTTGGCGTCGCTTTATAGACGACATTATATGTCTGTGGGATGGGGACCAACATTCTGTAAGCCTTTTTTTGAAGTATATAAACAATAACACCAGAAACTTGACTTTTACCCATGTGGAAAGTGTCAAGGAAATTAACTTCTTAGATTTGAATTTGAGGGTGTCTGATGAGGGAAACCTTATAAGTAAAACTTATTTCAAGGAAGTGGATTCAAATAACCTCCTGATGGCCTCAAGTAACCATAAAAAATCTTGGATTCAAAATATACCTGGGGGCCAATTTTACAGGTTGAGAAAAAACTGTAGTTTGGACACAGACTTTGAAAAACAGGCGGGTGACTTAACCTTAAGATTCCTAGAAAGAGGTTATCCCCTCAAAAAACTTACTGATGATCTTGATAGGGTGAGAAAAATAGATAGGAATCAAATGCTCGTTCCAAAAACGAAACATCAAAAGAAACAAAATACAAGTGAGGAAAAATGTAATGTCGCTTTTATTACAAATTATAATTCCATGACTTCAAATATAGAGAGGATTGTAAAGAAGCACTGGTCAATCCTGTCAAATGACCCAATTTTGGGAACACACATTTCCAAGTTCCCAAGGTTTATTTATAGAAGAGCAAAAAATCTAAAGAATGCTCTGTCCCCTAGTGACATAAATATTAAAACTACACCTGTGGGAGAAAAAAGATGGTTAAATATTAAAAAACCTTGTGGAAACTTCAAATGTGGAAAATGTTCAGTGTGCAAACACTTACACTCTAATAGCAAAACTCTTGTGTGTCCAAAAACTGAGGAAATTTATGAAATATCTGATTTTATTAATTGTAATTCGGATCATATTGTATATTTAATTGAATGCCCGTGTGGCTTGTTCTATGTAGGGCGCACTAAACGCCAATTAAAAACACGTATACAAGAACATATACGAAACATAAAACATGGTCTGTTAACTCATAGCCTCTCTAAGCACTATGCCTTACATCACAATAAAGACCCCATATCCCTGCGCTTTAAGGGTATCAAACACGTGCCCAGGAGCAGAAGGGGTGGGGATAGGGTTAAGGATTTATCCTTTCAAGAGACCTTCTGGATATATAAATTGGGCACATTATATCCGGGAGGTCTCAATGAGGATATAGATATATGGTCCCTTTACTGACCACCTCACACTGGTGATATAGCTAGGTCATGTATTTAGAAATTACATTTATATTCTGAGCTGGTATATTTTATATATTAAGCTTTTAAAGAAATATCCTTTTAACATTTTATTAATTTATGGTTTTAAGGTATCTATTGATTTTTTAGCTCGTGCTTCTTTTTCGAATATAATTCTGTTGGTGGTTCTTAGAATCACTATATATATTCCAACACATCTACAAATATTAGTGTGTACTAATTCTTTTTTCTTTATTTTAGAGTCCTCTTTTTGAAATTGTTTGTTATTATATGTTTAAATAAAGTTGTTTTTAGTTTTTTTTTTTTTTTGGTTAGGATGCATTCTCTGTTGCCATGGAGCTTTCTGACTCCTCCCCGTTGCGTTGCGATTGGTTCAAACCCTAATTGAGGGACTAATCAGTGACGCTGGAGGGGTATAAAATGCCAATAGACTCATAAGTCTTTATTCCCTGATGAAGAGACCCTCTGTGGTTTCGAAACGCATAGGATTGATGACATTTGCGAACCCTCTACATCCCAGCACTCCCAGAAAACTGATCCGGTGTCCTGCAGACTTGCGACGAAGTCTCGCGATCTTGTGACGTCACAGACCCGGAAGAAGCTCTCGACCAGGACGCAAAACCGCGTGTACTCCGCTGCTCCGTTATACACGAGATTTATGCAGTGACGGGCACAACGCATATAAGCGGAGGTCTTTTTCTGGATGTAAGGAATCCGCTCCATGGTTTACTGGTTGCCTTACCTTGCAGACCGGTGCAGTTCTGGATCAGCTCTCCTGAGGTTTGCTGCAGCCTGGATTCACTCATCAAAACAATACACACTCCCTCTGATATCTACTGCAGCTGTGCAGCCTTTCATTGCAAACTATACTTGCATTCACTCATTAGGGGCAGTACCTTCACACCCCCGCCGGGGATTGGCCCGCTGGCCTTTAAGTATTGCTTGCCCATAATGCTCCTGGCCGAGCATAGTCCTAACTGGATGTCAACTGTTTTGCCACAAGCTCTCGCTTGTTCCCCTTTGCTGATACCAGGTCACGCCCTGCGTCCTTCAGCTTCCTTCAAGCCGTTTGTTCTCCAATGCTGATTCCAGGTTACGTCCTGCATCCTTCAGCTCCCTTCAAGCCGCTTGTTCCCTTATGCTGATACGGAGGTTTCCCCTGCGTCCTTCAGCTTCTGTTCCCCTGTGCTGAAGCAGAGGTTTCCCCTGCGTCCTTCAGCTTCTGTTCCCCTGTGCTGAAGCAGAGGTTTCGTCCCTGCGTCCTTCAGCCTCCTGGATTCCTGCACTAAAGTAGAGGTTCGTCCCTGCGTTCTGCAGTCTCCTGGATTCCTGCACTGAAGCGGAGGTTTCCCTGTATCTACAGCTTCCTGGTTCCTGGGGCCTACTCTTTCCCTAATATAGAGAGGCCGTGTCCTGGTTCCTGCGCTGAAACAGTGGATTCCCTTGCCCGCTCAGGACTTTTGCGTTGTAGCACTGGTGCACCCGTACAGCAAGACGGTGTGCTATTCTGGTCTGCCTACCATCTCCTGTGACCAGCACCATGGGCCATGGTCGTCGCTCGCGCAAAGGCCAACCCCGCGCTCCTAAGCTGAAGCGGGTCTCTCCTATCTCCTTGTTGCCGAACTCCTGCATGGACAATGTTTATCCTGACGTCTCCTGTTCTGACCCTGGCTTGTACAACGACGACTCTGTCTTCTCCAATCCTGATCCTGCGACATACGACTACGAACTGCGCAACCCGGATCAGCCTGCGCGGTCTCAGGTCGGTGCTTTTACAACCCCACCTCAGCCTCGCGGTCCGGTCCTGGTTTGTGGCGAGCAGAACCCTGACAGTATGCTCGGCCACACAAACTCGGACCCCGCTGAGGTGAGGGTTGGTACGTTTTTTTCTGAAATCCTGTCCCGACCTGTAGACCAGTCCCAGTATCAAGACTGGTATCTGTGCGATATACTACCCCTGATGGAGGATCCATGTATGTTTGATGGTTTAACTCCTTTGCAAAAGAAATGCCGTAATGATCTCATTAGTAAGGCTTCCTGCCTCAGAGACTTAAAACAGTATTTTGCCACTTGTGTCCTCTCCCCTGATTCCCCTTCTCCCTGGGATAAGGTGAATTCTGTGAAACGGGCCAACGCCTGTAGGACTCTCAATGCCCTGGCTTTGTCATTGGACATTCACGTAGTACTCCCGGACCCTTTCGTCATGGTGGCTCTCGCTCAGAGTACGCTGCATTTACTTTCCTCGGTATTGGACGTTCGCCTGTTAAAACAGGATCGCCTCCTGGCTGCCTACGCCGCCATTTGGCAGTTCCCCTCTGCTGCCAGTCCTGTCGCTAAACCGGGGGACGTATCTCCCTCTCCGGGAGATGATCAAACGGACCCATTAGCAATTTCTTCTAACGTTGTAACTGCCACGGTTCCTAGCCCTGATTGTATGCCCGGGTTCCTTGACTCCAATGATATGTCTACATTAACCCCTGCCAATCAGGTCTGTGAAGCTCCCCTGGAGTATACATGTGTTTCGCTAACCAACACTAAGGTTCGAATATCAGAGAATAAGTCCCTTAGTTCTCCTATTTCTAGCTCTGAATCCCTCTCTCTAGGTCTTGAGGGTTTTCCAGCTTTAACCTCTGCTAGGCAGTCCTGTGTGCTTTCCCCGTCAGAGAAAGAATCCCTAAGTTCTGTTCCCAGGGTCATTTCTGTATTAACCCCTGAGGGGCAGCTCTCTGAGTCTCCTTTGATAATTCCCTGTTCTCTGCCAGCCACGGTCACGCCCCTAGCTCCAGAGGAGAGATCCCTTGTCTCTCCTAATACAGAGAAAAGATTTCCTGTGTTTTACTCTCAGGCACTGTCTGCATTAACCCCTGTAAATTCTTGCTGCCTCCAAGTTAATGCCTTCGTTTTAGCCTCAGAGAATGAGTCCACAAGTCAGACAGCAGAGGTTGCATTGAGGGATTCCCATAACCGTACGGAGTCTCTAGATATTCTTTGCTATAAATCCCCTGCTTCAGCTCAAGTTTCCGCAGTTTCGTCTCCGGAGACTTCGGCTAAAGTTCTGGTTCCTGATAAATGTATTCAGGAGTCAGGTTTTTCCCTAAGCTTAGTCGCAGAGTTCCTTCTCCCGGGTATTTCACTGAACCAGCCTGTCGCCCACATAGCGGTGATCCCTGCTTCAGCGCATAGTTCCCACATTATGGAGTCTGCAGTAAGTTCTGGTTTCCCAGACATTCCTTACCAAATACCTACTTCAGAGACCAGTACAGTTATGATTAACCCCCATGTACTGTCTGAGTTCTCCTCCTCTTTAAGCTTAGGGTTAAAGGCATACAGTAGTCTGTATGTCTCTCCTGGGGTTCATATTGTGTTCCCAGGAATGTTTGCTGACGCACGGTTTTCTCCCAAGAGTGACGCTTTTCCATATAGATTAGTAAAAAGCTTGCACACTCTTTCCCTTTTCGCTGAATTGTGTCTTTCTAGTTTTGAGACTCTGAGAGGTAATGATTCTCCTTCTGATTCTGAAGCTCTTCCTACAAGGATTATCCTGTCTGGGGGTCCCCCTGATTTCTCTCTCCAGGCTAATTCTCCAGGGATCAGCATATCTGTGGTCACTCCCTTAGTACTGTCTGAGGTCACCATGCATATATTACAAGTCCTGGGGTTTAACTCTGAGCTGTTTAGCTGTCCTGCCTTTGCTGAAACCCAGTCCCTCAGTACTGTGTCTAAATATGCCCCAGCAAACATGGGGTTACTCTGGGAAGAAATTAAAACTCCTGTCTTAAAGGGTATTTTTTCTCACATGTCCAGCAAATCTAGAACCTCAGTAATTGTTTCTAAGTCACTTATCAATACATCTGATTTTTTCTCTAATCAAACCCAGACACCCTCACTATCGGTTAGGAGTCCTGTGATCAGAGATTTTGCACTAGAAAACACACCAATTCATGTTTTTGTCAGGTTAGGTACCCCTGTGGTTAGGGCCATTGCAGTTTCGGAAAAGACTCCTTGTACTCCTAAGGTGCCTGTCATTAAGAGTTTTCATAGTTCATACTTGCTGCTTGTTGATTCTCAGGGCCCGGTCACTGAGGTACAGACTTCAGCTTCTGATGTTAGCTTCCCTCCCACCACTACCCTGGCTCTGCCTTTTTCTCAAGCTACTGATTTGAAGATCCCAAGGACTATTCCTGATTCACTGACAATATTATCTCCCAATGAAGATTTCCCAGTATTGGAGAACTCTACTGTTGTTTGCTTCTCTGCTTCTGCTAAACCATGGTTTTGTCCCTCGGAATTTTCGGTTGCCCCTGTTATTTCCTCTCAGTTGGAAATACTCTGTACGTATCCCAAGATTTCGGTCCCTATGCCTGGTTTACTGCTTGCCTTGTCACCTTCCATACCAATACCGGGAGATGCTTCTAACCAGCCTATACCATTACTAACCATTACCTGGGAACCTTCTAGAGGAAAAATTCCTCGCAAATTCCAACATGCAGTGGTCAGCCAAGACTTTTTCTGTTACAAAGTTTCTCCTGGTGTATTCGATCAACTATCAGGCCCGCTGATCCTAGATTCAGGTTTCTTTATTAAGGACTGGGCTTTCAGTTGGGGTTCTTCTACCGTTTTTGCTCTGGAACTCTCTGGTTCTTCACAGCCCTGGATTTCCAAGACATTTTGCGAGGCAAGCCATGTACCAAGGATGTTTCCTCCATCAATCTTATATCCTAGAACTGTACTCACCAAAGAACTGCTCGTTTACGGATGCCCTTTCTACCTAAAGAAGTTTAGGAACAACTCAATGTCCCCAAGGCCCATGGATGGTCCTGTCTGGCCACAGTTCTCACCGGGGGGTGGGGGTACACTAAGGACTAATCATGAGTCACTGGAGTACGACTCTAACCCCAATCCTAGACTGTTCAGCAACAATTCCCGGTCCTCCAACTCTATGAGTGCTCATGTTCGCCCGGAGGTCTCGCGTGAAGGGGGGGGTACTGTAAGGAATCCGCTCCATGGTTTACTGGTTGCCTTACCTTGCAGACCGGTGCAGTTCTGGATCAGCTCTCCTGAGGTTTGCTGCAGCCTGGATTCACTCATCAAAACAATACACACTCCCTCTGATATCTACTGCAGCTGTGCAGCCTTTCATTGCAAACTATACTTGCATTCACTCATTAGGGGCAGTACCTTCACACCCCCGCCGGGGATTGGCCCGCTGGCCTTTAAGTATTGCTTGCCCATAATGCTCCTGGCCGAGCATAGTCCTAACTGGATGTCAACTGTTTTGCCACAAGCTCTCGCTTGTTCCCCTTTGCTGATACCAGGTCACGCCCTGCGTCCTTCAGCTTCCTTCAAGCCGTTTGTTCTCCAATGCTGATTCCAGGTTACGTCCTGCATCCTTCAGCTCCCTTCAAGCCGCTTGTTCCCTTATGCTGATACGGAGGTTTCCCCTGCGTCCTTCAGCTTCTGTTCCCCTGTGCTGAAGCAGAGGTTTCCCCTGCGTCCTTCAGCTTCTGTTCCCCTGTGCTGAAGCAGAGGTTTCGTCCCTGCGTCCTTCAGCCTCCTGGATTCCTGCACTAAAGTAGAGGTTCGTCCCTGCGTTCTGCAGTCTCCTGGATTCCTGCACTGAAGCGGAGGTTTCCCTGTATCTACAGCTTCCTGGTTCCTGGGGCCTACTCTTTCCCTAATATAGAGAGGCCGTGTCCTGGTTCCTGCGCTGAAACAGTGGATTCCCTTGCCCGCTCAGGACTTTTGCGTTGTAGCACTGGTGCACCCGTACAGCAAGACGGTGTGCTATTCTGGTCTGCCTACCATCTCCTGTGACCAGCACCATGGGCCATGGTCGTCGCTCGCGCAAAGGCCAACCCCGCGCTCCTAAGCTGAAGCGGGTCTCTCCTATCTCCTTGTTGCCGAACTCCTGCATGGACAATGTTTATCCTGACGTCTCCTGTTCTGACCCTGGCTTGTACAACGACGACTCTGTCTTCTCCAATCCTGATCCTGCGACATACGACTACGAACTGCGCAACCCGGATCAGCCTGCGCGGTCTCAGGTCGGTGCTTTTACAACCCCACCTCAGCCTCGCGGTCCGGTCCTGGTTTGTGGCGAGCAGAACCCTGACACTGGACTGCTGAAGCTGCACTAGCCTTTCCCTAAGGCGAGAGGCCAAAACACCAGCGTTTGGAGTGGAGATTTTCCAGGCCCTACATCGAGGTTGTTGGAGTGAGAAGGAGAGAGCCACGAGACCATCACAGGCGTCCGTTGGTGCTTGGGTAACAATAACCCTGAAATGCTTGTTTAAATTTTGTTTTATGTACGCACAATACTTACCTTCTTATTTTGGTTACTAAAGATATCATTTAATGCACTATGAGCGTTGTGCGCTGTGTTTCTTGTTTTTTTGTGTGCATTTAGGGGGGACCAGAGCCATCCCTGGTGTCACAGCTGCAGACGCTCCATAAATATTCATACTATACACAAGGTCACCTATTTAATTGTATCACATTCATCACGTTATTTATATATTGTTGTTGCGCACTTTTCTTTTGTTCACCTATTTCACTACTCTATTGCTCTTGGTGCTGCACACTTTCATTTCTACCTTTCACCCCTCCTCCAATATGGTGTGGAGTCTGGTAAATTGCAGACAGAAACGTGATGCTAATTTTGACTTATTATTCTCTGATAATCATGTAGTGGTCCCTGAGAGTGAGGATATGAGGGTTTCAGTTGAGAAGCATTTTAAAGTTTTAGAACAATTACTCTTGACCGAAAATAAATTGTATCTTGAAAAAAGAACAATTCAAAAATATGTAGAATGTGATAGGGCCCCTAGGGGCCTACGTATTAAAAAACTACCTACTTTCGGTAAAGATGATGCACATTTCATGAAGGAGTGGAACAGAATTTTGGATGACTGTTCCATGGCCCTCATGAAACTCATTATCTATGAAAGAACCAAGTCATTAAAAATTATTGACAAAGAGGTAACAGATGTTGTTAAATTACTTGAGCCACTTGTAATAGAACATGATTGCTCAGAAATAGAGCATGACCTCCGCATGAAGCTCGAGCATGCGGAGGGTGAAATTTTGAAGAAGAAGCACGAGAAATTTTATAGGGATAAGTCTGATTATGACAATAACAGACAGAGAAATTGGGCAAAAGATGCTGAGAGGGGTAGACCCTCCAAAACTCATTCTCAAAATAGGGAAGGTAGGGATTCTTCCTACTCACAAAATAGAGTCAACAATACACAAAGACATCAAAATCCCAATTTCCACCCTGCCAATAGAGGATGGGAGAATCAATATTATGGGGAGAGAAGAGGTCCCCCCAGATTTGATGAACATTTCCCTCCCCCTAGACATGAAGGGCATTTTAGAAATCCCAATTATAAAGGGAGGAATTATATCCCCAATTTTAGATACGGCCAGAAAGAATTTGATACACATAGGGATAATAGGCCCTATACACCTATTGCCAAAACTCAATCACCAGCCCAGCATTCCCCGTCTTCTTTTTTGAACTCAGTCAGAAAAAGACACCTGGATCCGAAAAAGAAGGGGGAATGTGTGGAAACCTCCCAAAAATCTCTGTCAGGGGAGAGAAAGAAAAGAACCCTACCAGAAGAGGAACTAGAGGAGGGGCCAGAATTAAAGAAAAGAGGCTACGAGAAAGATGTGTGACATCTCCCTCTCGTGGTATTTTTAACTTATCCTCAGTTATTTTAACCACTGACCAAAAAAAGGTTCTAGACAGGGGTTTGACATTTTCACGCTCATGCCTACCGAACTCATTTCAATTATACACTGACCTCCAAAAATTCATGCGAAACCTCACATTAAAGAGACATTTTATTAAACTAGATAAGGAAGGTAATGAAGTTCCAAATAAAACAGGAGTGTCTATTGTTCCACCCGAGGTTGTTATAGGTGAGAATTTAGAACTCACACAAGGTTTGAGGCACACGCACTTTAAGGGGAAATCTAAATTCTACCCCTCCCATTCTAAAGGTCACCATGTTGAGACCTTTTTCAACATGGTTAACAATGACTTTAATTTAATGAGTAGTAATATGAAGTCGAGTGACATAAAACACAATCTCACTAAAAAAGAAAATTTAGCATTAAAATTCCTAAAGGAGAATAATAATCTGATAATTAGACAGGCGGATAAGGGAGGTGGTGTCGTTCTACAGAACCGAAAGGACTATGAAGGAGAAGCTTTGCGACTCCTGAATGACACCACTTCATACTCTAGGCTTAAAAAAGATCCAACAGTGGACTTTCTAAATTTACTTAGATCACTATTGGATCAAGCATTAAACTCTGGTGTTATCACCAAGATTGAGTATGAATTTTTGTTTACAAGTTCCCCCAAGATCCCGATATTTTATCACCTCCCAAAAACCCACAAATCAATAACAAATCCCCCAGGCAGACCAATAATTTCAGGTATAGATAGTTTAACAGCCAATTTGTCCCAGTATGTTGACCACTTTTTGCAACCCTATGTCGAAAAACTCCCCTCCCATCTTAGGGACTCCACGTCATTGCTCAACTTGTTACAAAACTTAAAGTGGAAGGATTCGTATAGATGGTTAACTTGTGATGTGCAGGCCCTATACACTAATATACCACATCAACAGGGCCTAGCATCGGTAAATTTTTTTCTATCTAGCGATGCCGAATTACATGATTTAAACAAAAACTTCATCCTGGATTCCATCAACTTTATCCTGAAACATAATTATTTTATGTTTCTGGAGGAATTTTTCCTGCAGGTTTGCGGAACTGCGATGGGCACTAGATTTGCCCCCAGTTTCGCAAACCTGTATATGGGAGAATGGGAGCATAAGTGCATCCTTAATAACAATCCCTTTAGAGGAAATATCATTATTTGGCGTCGCTTTATAGACGACATTATATGTCTGTGGGATGGGGACCAACATTCTGTAAGCCTTTTTTTGAAGTATATAAACAATAACACCAGAAACTTGACTTTTACCCATGTGGAAAGTGTCAAGGAAATTAACTTCTTAGATTTGAATTTGAGGGTGTCTGATGAGGGAAACCTTATAAGTAAAACTTATTTCAAGGAAGTGGATTCAAATAACCTCCTGATGGCCTCAAGTAACCATAAAAAATCTTGGATTCAAAATATACCTGGGGGCCAATTTTACAGGTTGAGAAAAAACTGTAGTTTGGACACAGACTTTGAAAAACAGGCGGGTGACTTAACCTTAAGATTCCTAGAAAGAGGTTATCCCCTCAAAAAACTTACTGATGATCTTGATAGGGTGAGAAAAATAGATAGGAATCAAATGCTCGTTCCAAAAACGAAACATCAAAAGAAACAAAATACAAGTGAGGAAAAATGTAATGTCGCTTTTATTACAAATTATAATTCCATGACTTCAAATATAGAGAGGATTGTAAAGAAGCACTGGTCAATCCTGTCAAATGACCCAATTTTGGGAACACACATTTCCAAGTTCCCAAGGTTTATTTATAGAAGAGCAAAAAATCTAAAGAATGCTCTGTCCCCTAGTGACATAAATATTAAAACTACACCTGTGGGAGAAAAAAGATGGTTAAATATTAAAAAACCTTGTGGAAACTTCAAATGTGGAAAATGTTCAGTGTGCAAACACTTACACTCTAATAGCAAAACTCTTGTGTGTCCAAAAACTGAGGAAATTTATGAAATATCTGATTTTATTAATTGTAATTCGGATCATATTGTATATTTAATTGAATGCCCGTGTGGCTTGTTCTATGTAGGGCGCACTAAACGCCAATTAAAAACACGTATACAAGAACATATACGAAACATAAAACATGGTCTGTTAACTCATAGCCTCTCTAAGCACTATGCCTTACATCACAATAAAGACCCCATATCCCTGCGCTTTAAGGGTATCAAACACGTGCCCAGGAGCAGAAGGGGTGGGGATAGGGTTAAGGATTTATCCTTTCAAGAGACCTTCTGGATATATAAATTGGGCACATTATATCCGGGAGGTCTCAATGAGGATATAGATATATGGTCCCTTTACTGACCACCTCACACTGGTGATATAGCTAGGTCATGTATTTAGAAATTACATTTATATTCTGAGCTGGTATATTTTATATATTAAGCTTTTAAAGAAATATCCTTTTAACATTTTATTAATTTATGGTTTTAAGGTATCTATTGATTTTTTAGCTCGTGCTTCTTTTTCGAATATAATTCTGTTGGTGGTTCTTAGAATCACTATATATATTCCAACACATCTACAAATATTAGTGTGTACTAATTCTTTTTTCTTTATTTTAGAGTCCTCTTTTTGAAATTGTTTGTTATTATATGTTTAAATAAAGTTGTTTTTAGTTTTTTTTTTTTTTTTGGTTAGGATGCATTCTCTGTTGCCATGGAGCTTTCTGACTCCTCCCCGTTGCGTTGCGATTGGTTCAAACCCTAATTGAGGGACTAATCAGTGACGCTGGAGGGGTATAAAATGCCAATAGACTCATAAGTCTTTATTCCCTGATGAAGAGACCCTCTGTGGTTTCGAAACGCATAGGATTGATGACATTTGCGAACCCTCTACATCCCAGCACTCCCAGAAAACTGATCCGGTGTCCTGCAGACTTGCGACGAAGTCTCGCGATCTTGTGACGTCACAGACCCGGAAGAAGCTCTCGACCAGGACGCAAAACCGCGTGTACTCCGCTGCTCCGTTATACACGAGATTTATGCAGTGACGGGCACAACGCATATAAGCGGAGGTCTTTTTCTGGACTGCTGAAGCTGCACTAGCCTTTCCCTAAGGCGAGAGGCCAAAACACCAGCGTTTGGAGTGGAGATTTTCCAGGCCCTACATCGAGGTTGTTGGAGTGAGAAGGAGAGAGCCACGAGACCATCACAGGCGTCCGTTGGTGCTTGGGTAACAATAACCCTGAAATGCTTGTTTAAATTTTGTTTTATGTACGCACAATACTTACCTTCTTATTTTGGTTACTAAAGATATCATTTAATGCACTATGAGCGTTGTGCGCTGTGTTTCTTGTTTTTTTGTGTGCATTTAGGGGGGACCAGAGCCATCCCTGGTGTCACAGCTGCAGACGCTCCATAAATATTCATACTATACACAAGGTCACCTATTTAATTGTATCACATTCATCACGTTATTTATATATTGTTGTTGCGCACTTTTCTTTTGTTCACCTATTTCACTACTCTATTGCTCTTGGTGCTGCACACTTTCATTTCTACCTGTCACCCCTCCTCCAATATGGTGTGGAGTCTGGTAAATTGCAGACAGAAACGTGATGCTAATTTTGACTTATTATTCTCTGATAATCATGTAGTGGTCCCTGAGAGTGAGGATATGAGGGTTTCAGTTGAGAAGCATTTTAAAGTTTTAGAACAATTACTCTTGACCGAAAATAAATTGTATCTTGAAAAAAGAACAATTCAAAAATATGTAGAATGTGATAGGGCCCCTAGGGGCCTACGTATTAAAAAACTACCTACTTTCGGTAAAGATGATGCACATTTCATGAAGGAGTGGAACAGAATTTTGGATGACTGTTCCATGGCCCTCATGAAACTCATTATCTATGAAAGAACCAAGTCATTAAAAATTATTGACAAAGAGGTAACAGATGTTGTTAAATTACTTGAGCCACTTGTAATAGAACATGATTGCTCAGAAATAGAGCATGACCTCCGCATGAAGCTCGAGCATGCGGCGGGTGAAATTTTGAAGAAGAAGCACGAGAAATTTTATAGGGATAAGTCTGATTATGACAATAACAGACAGAGAAATTGGGCAAAAGATGCTGAGAGGGGTAGACCCTCCAAAACTCATTCTCAAAATAGGGAAGGTAGGGATTCTTCCTACTCACAAAATAGAGTCAACAATACACAAAGACATCAAAATCCCAATTTCCACCCTGCCAATAGAGGATGGGAGAATCAATATTATGGGGAGAGAAGAGGTCCCCCCAGATTTGATGAACATTTCCCTCCCCCTAGACATGAAGGGCATTTTAGAAATCCCAATTATAAAGGGAGGAATTATATCCCCAATTTTAGATACGGCCAGAAAGAATTTGATACACATAGGGATAATAGGCCCTATACACCTATTGCCAAAACTCAATCACCAGCCCAGCATTCCCCGTCTTCTTTTTTGAACTCAGTCAGAAAAAGACACCTGGATCCGAAAAAGAAGGGGGAATGTGTGGAAACCTCCCAAAAATCTCTGTCAGGGGAGAGAAAGAAAAGAACCCTACCAGAAGAGGAACTAGAGGAGGGGCCAGAATTAAAGAAAAGAGGCTACGAGAAAGATGTGTGACATCTCCCTCTCGTGGTATTTTTAACTTATCCTCAGTTATTTTAACCACTGACCAAAAAAAGGTTCTAGACAGGGGTTTGACATTTTCACGCTCATGCCTACCGAACTCATTTCAATTATACACTGACCTCCAAAAATTCATGCGAAACCTCACATTAAAGAGACATTTTATTAAACTAGATAAGGAAGGTAATGAAGTTCCAAATAAAACAGGAGTGTCTATTGTTCCACCCGAGGTTGTTATAGGTGAGAATTTAGAACTCACACAAGGTTTGAGGCACACGCACTTTAAGGGGAAATCTAAATTCTACCCCTCCCATTCTAAAGGTCACCATGTTGAGACCTTTTTCAACATGGTTAACAATGACTTTAATTTAATGAGTAGTAATATGAAGTCGAGTGACATAAAACACAATCTCACTAAAAAAGAAAATTTAGCATTAAAATTCCTAAAGGAGAATAATAATCTGATAATTAGACAGGCGGATAAGGGAGGTGGTGTCGTTCTACAGAACCGAAAGGACTATGAAGGAGAAGCTTTGCGACTCCTGAATGACACCACTTCATACTCTAGGCTTAAAAAAGATCCAACAGTGGACTTTCTAAATTTACTTAGATCACTATTGGATCAAGCATTAAACTCTGGTGTTATCACCAAGATTGAGTATGAATTTTTGTTTACAAGTTCCCCCAAGATCCCGATATTTTATCACCTCCCAAAAACCCACAAATCAATAACAAATCCCCCAGGCAGACCAATAATTTCATGTATAGATAGTTTAACAGCCAATTTGTCCCAGTATGTTGACCACTTTTTGCAACCCTATGTCGAAAAACTCCCCTCCCATCTTAGGGACTCCACGTCATTGCTCAACTTGTTACAAAACTTAAAGTGGAAGGATTCGTATAGATGGTTAACTTGTGATGTGCAGGCCCTATACACTAATATACCACATCAACAGGGCCTAGCATCGGTAAATTTTTTTCTATCTAGCGATGCCGAATTACATGATTTAAACAAAAACTTCATCCTGGATTCCATCAACTTTATCCTGAAACATAATTATTTTATGTTTCTGGAGGAATTTTTCCTGCAGGTTTGCGGAACTGCGATGGGCACTAGATTTGCCCCCAGTTTCGCAAACCTGTATATGGGAGAATGGGAGCATAAGTGCATCCTTAATAACAATCCCTTTAGAGGAAATATCATTATTTGGCGTCGCTTTATAGACGACATTATATGTCTGTGGGATGGGGACCAACATTCTGTAAGCCTTTTTTTGAAGTATATAAACAATAACACCAGAAACTTGACTTTTACCCATGTGGAAAGTGTCAAGGAAATTAACTTCTTAGATTTGAATTTGAGGGTGTCTGATGAGGGAAACCTTATAAGTAAAACTTATTTCAAGGAAGTGGATTCAAATAACCTCCTGATGGCCTCAAGTAACCATAAAAAATCTTGGATTCAAAATATACCTGGGGGCCAATTTTACAGGTTGAGAAAAAACTGTAGTTTGGACACAGACTTTGAAAAACAGGCGGGTGACTTAACCTTAAGATTCCTAGAAAGAGGTTATCCCCTCAAAAAACTTACTGATGATCTTGATAGGGTGAGAAAAATAGATAGGAATCAAATGCTCGTTCCAAAAACGAAACATCAAAAGAAACAAAATACAAGTGAGGAAAAATGTAATGTCGCTTTTATTACAAATTATAATTCCATGACTTCAAATATAGAGAGGATTGTAAAGAAGCACTGGTCAATCCTGTCAAATGACCCAATTTTGGGAACACACATTTCCAAGTTCCCAAGGTTTATTTATAGAAGAGCAAAAAATCTAAAGAATGCTCTGTCCCCTAGTGACATAAATATTAAAACTACACCTGTGGGAGAAAAAAGATGGTTAAATATTAAAAAACCTTGTGGAAACTTCAAATGTGGAAAATGTTCAGTGTGCAAACACTTACACTCTAATAGCAAAACTCTTGTGTGTCCAAAAACTGAGGAAATTTATGAAATATCTGATTTTATTAATTGTAATTCGGATCATATTGTATATTTAATTGAATGCCCGTGTGGCTTGTTCTATGTAGGGCGCACTAAACGCCAATTAAAAACACGTATACAAGAACATATACGAAACATAAAACATGGTCTGTTAACTCATAGCCTCTCTAAGCACTATGCCTTACATCACAATAAAGACCCCATATCCCTGCGCTTTAAGGGTATCAAACACGTGCCCAGGAGCAGAAGGGGTGGGGATAGGGTTAAGGATTTATCCTTTCAAGAGACCTTCTGGATATATAAATTGGGCACATTATATCCGGGAGGTCTCAATGAGGATATAGATATATGGTCCCTTTACTGACCACCTCACACTGGTGATATAGCTAGGTCATGTATTTAGAAATTACATTTATATTCTGAGCTGGTATATTTTATATATTAAGCTTTTAAAGAAATATCCTTTTAACATTTTATTAATTTATGGTTTTAAGGTATCTATTGATTTTTTAGCTCGTGCTTCTTTTTCGAATATAATTCTGTTGGTGGTTCTTAGAATCACTATATATATTCCAACACATCTACAAATATTAGTGTGTACTAATTCTTTTTTCTTTATTTTAGAGTCCTCTTTTTGAAATTGTTTGTTATTATATGTTTAAATAAAGTTGTTTTTAGTTTTTTTTTTTTTTTTGGTTAGGATGCATTCTCTGTTGCCATGGAGCTTTCTGACTCCTCCCCGTTGCGTTGCGATTGGTTCAAACCCTAATTGAGGGACTAATCAGTGACGCTGGAGGGGTATAAAATGCCAATAGACTCATAAGTCTTTATTCCCTGATGAAGAGACCCTCTGTGGTTTCGAAACGCATAGGATTGATGACATTTGCGAACCCTCTACATCCCAGCACTCCCAGAAAACTGATCCGGTGTCCTGCAGACTTGCGACGAAGTCTCGCGATCTTGTGACGTCACAGACCCGGAAGAAGCTCTCGACCAGGACGCAAAACCGCGTGTACTCCGCTGCTCCGTTATACACGAGATTTATGCAGTGACGGGCACAACGCATATAAGCGGAGGTCTTTTTCTGGACTGCTGAAGCTGCACTAGCCTTTCCCTAAGGCGAGAGGCCAAAACACCAGCGTTTGGAGTGGAGATTTTCCAGGCCCTACATCGAGGTTGTTGGAGTGAGAAGGAGAGAGCCACGAGACCATCACAGGCGTCCGTTGGTGCTTGGGTAACAATAACCCTGAAATGCTTGTTTAAATTTTGTTTTATGTACGCACAATACTTACCTTCTTATTTTGGTTACTAAAGATATCATTTAATGCACTATGAGCGTTGTGCGCTGTGTTTCTTGTTTTTTTGTGTGCATTTAGGGGGGACCAGAGCCATCCCTGGTGTCACAGCTGCAGACGCTCCATAAATATTCATACTATACACAAGGTCACCTATTTAATTGTATCACATTCATCACGTTATTTATATATTGTTGTTGCGCACTTTTCTTTTGTTCACCTGGTTCCTCGTATACCTCTTTTTTAGACAGGAGCTCACGCCCGAAAAGAGGAAGAGGAAGACAAGGCGGGGAAGGAAGACAGTTAAGAGACAGAGAGACATTCGATTACAAACCACAGTACCAGAAACAGCAGGCCTGGTAGGCGAGGAACTAAATATCATTAACCTTTCTGATACCACTCTTTCAGAAGCCCAAATTAGAGTCCTGAAAAAGGGCTTATCCTTCTCGCCCACAAGCCACATGGATAAATTTGAAATCATCAAAGACTTAAATCTCTTTTGCCGCAAATTATTACTCCATAAACATTTTTCCAAATCCCATGATTTGCCTTTGGACTTCTCCATATCTGCGATGTGGGATAAAGAAGAATTACAGACTTTAGACAATATGGACGCACTCTTAGACGAACAAGAACTCATCAACATCTCTACAAAGGACATTCTGTTGCGTACAAAACCCACATCAACATTTTGCCCTCCTATTCAGAGTTGCTCATCAGTCGAAGTGTTTGCCGCAGCAGTGACTGAGGAGGTTCTGAGGTTACCACATGTCTTGGGTCAAAGAATTTGGGTAAGGATGAATGGCTTTCCATCAAAGAGTTACAACAGATCCCCTCTGTGGTCATTAAACAATCTGATAAGGGGGGTAATGTTGTTATATGGCCTCAGAGCATGTATGAACGTGAGGCGTATAGACGGCTACACGACACTTCGTGCTATTCTGAGCTTGCCTGTGACCCTACACTGAGATTTAATCACTGACTTAGAACGCATTTTGCATAATGCGCTAGACAATAAGATTATCACAAAACACAACTATGATGGCCTGTTGCCCAAGTTCCCCGTGATCCCCACTTTCTATTTACTTCCCAAAGTTCACAAGAATGCCTCCCGCCCACCAGGTCGTCCAATTGTTTCAGGCATAGGGGGTTTATGTGAACCCGCTTGCTGCTTCCTTGATTCATTCCTGTGCCTCGCCGTTGTTAATTTACCCTCCCATTTACATGACACAATGGAGGTGCTGTCCAGGGTCGACTGCATCATGGTTGACAAGGATACTATCCTCGCTACCTGTGATGTGGAGTCCCTGTACACCTGCATCCCCCATCGTGAGGGTCTCCTAGCATCCAAATTTTATCTGTCTATGCAAGACATCTCGGGAGACCTCCTTGATTTTTTAATTGATTTATTACAATTCATACTCACCCATAGTTATTTAATTTTCAAAAATAAATTTTACTTACAAGCTAGAGGCACAGCAATGGGAGCGGCGTGCGCACCCTCCTATGCCAACTTGTTCCTGGGCTGGTGGGAGAGGGAGGTAGTCTTTTCAGACCTTCACTGTCATTTCAGTGACTTGGGTTTATTGTGGCTGAGATACATCGATGACATCCTGGTAGTCTGGCATGGCACCAGTGATGCATTTGCAGATTTCATCGATGCACTCAACCACAATGAACTCAATATCAAGCTCACCCACCTCTGTAGCCCCATATCCGCAGTGTTCTTGGATGTCAGAGTTAGCATCAACACGTCAGGTATGATTGAGACGGATATCCACCGCAAAACCACCGCGACCAACTCCATCCTCCATGCTTCTAGCTCTCACCCCCAGCACCAAATATCAGGGATTCCACGTAGTGAATTTTTCAGATTAAAAAGAAACTGTTATTCTGATGCCACATTTCAAATGAGAGCAGCAGAATTTAAAACCAGGTTTTCTAATCGTGGATACACCAAATCACAGATTCAAAAAGGCTACACCAATTCTCTCAAAGTAGCCCGTGAGAGTTTACTACAAGCCAGACCTAAATACAAAGGTAGGAGGCAAATAAGATTTGTCAGCACCTTCAATCAGCAGTGGTCAGACCTAAGGGGCATCCTTCAAAAACATTGGGGGATCCTTATGATTGACCCCGAATTAAGGAATGCACTTGGCGATCATGCCTGTTTGGCAAGTCGCAGATCTCCTAATTTAGGGGATAAGCTAACTCGAAGTCATTATGCCCCCCAGGCCAATCCTACCTTCCTGTCCCAGAAACGCAAGCTGGGTTTCTACAAATGTGGCATGTGTTCTGCTTGCAGATACATGCATCAAACGTCCACATTTGACAATTCCAATAAAACACACACGTACAAGATACTCTCTTTTTTAAATTGTAAGAGCAAGGGAGTGGTGTACCATCTTGCATGCCCTTGTGGCTTTGCCTATGTGGGCATGACCACAAGGGAATTTTGCTTCCATGTATTAGAACACACTCGCAATATTAAAAATGCACAAAGAGATAGATTCTTGCAAAAAGATCAGATCAGTCGCACGCCACTTTTTGCGCTATCATGGGTCCGACAGTGCGGTCCTTTCTGCATTTGCCTTTGACAGGGTCTCTCTCGGTGCCCGGGATGGTGACCTTGAGAAGGCTCTGTTGAGGAGGGAATGCAGATGGATCGTACAACTGGGTACCATGATACCACGTGGTCTGAACAATTATTTGGGCTATGCCATGTTCTTATAAACATTGCCCCTCTGTATTGATTTGTTTTTTCATAATCTGGTCTGAAATGCTCTAATGTTTGGACTTTCCATCTTTGTCCTTTTCATACATGCTTATGCTGTGGACCAGCATTCATGTTCAGGTCTGCTGACTTGCGATTACCTGCGGAAGAATTCAACTTCATCTTGAAAGAATTTATCCCAAATTTTGAATATCGATTTTCTCTAGTTGGGACTTCATCGTCTCCAAAAGGACCATCTACATATCAAAACTCTAATTAGGATCTCCATAATCGGATTATCTCTATGCTACTACACCCTTCTGCTAGTACAGCCGGTACAGATGACATCTCTATCATGGCTTTCCCAGTCTATATTTGGAACATTCCATGTACCGTAGAACATTTTCAAGTTTGGATTTCGTATTATGGCCACTTCTGTGACAATGTAGCTTTTGGGTACAGTTGTATGATTTTTTGGCCTCTCCGAGGCAAGTTTACACGCTGCGTTACTATGCAGATTTTCGTCAGTATACGATTGCCTTATTTACATGTAACAGGCACGGGATTCGCAGACTTCTATGCGACATACATGGCCTCTCAAGACCATGCAATATCTGCCCACATTAGTGATTATGCTGTTTTAAATTATTGAGACTGGTTGTGCTTAAGCATTTTTACTGTATCGACAATTTGTATAGAATTTTACATTTTGAATATTAGCATATGTATATATGTTGACTTATTATTATAGATTTATACCATGCTTTCATTCACAGTTTTGCCATGGTTATAATCTGCACAAGGGAGAGATTCTCGCTTTACCTATGCACCAGTCAGCAGATATTTTCTATGGTTCAACAATTATATTCTATTTTGTTAGCTGTTTATATGTACACAATACTGCTTCCCCTGTTTTATTATGTCCTTACAGGCCCCTACCTTCATCCCCTGGACATAAGGCTCTGACTTACTTTTTTGCTCGTGATACCCCTACACTGAGTGGTTATGTATATTTCACATGGCTACTTGTATAATCTCTGTTTCCACTCCATGCAACCTTTCATGATGATTGTATTGTGATCATTCCAATTGTGGATACATTTATTGTCAGTGTGGGCCCTCACTTTACAGGTGTGCTTCTACAGAGCTCCCTGTGTTATGTGCATGTCAGATTCGGTTTTATGTTTAGACCCTTGCCTTCAGGTTCACTTTGTGTGGTAGAGTGAGCCCCCCTCATCTTTTAACTTCATCCCCTGTTTTAAACTCACTTCAATAAATATCTTTTGTTACACTTTATAGGTATGTCTGTGTGCTTTTTATAAGGTTGCTTTCTCTGTGGTTCAATATTATTTCAACCTAAAGCACCACTGTTTGAGTATGATTTATACTACTTATTGACAGTTGTTTTGGACACCATTGACTTACAGTGTTGAGCGATATTTCTGTGTGTCTCACCATATATATATACGCCTCTGATTGAAGTGAACCAGTGTAGATGTAATTGCTAAAAATCGATCTAAATCAAATGTGAACTATTGTGGGTGTATCCCTGAATGACATAAGCAAAATAGACCTGAAAATCATATAATAGGCCCATACAAAATACAAAACAACATATAAAGAAAAAAGCAAAAAAAAAAAGGTAAACCAGTCCTCAAATGGTTCCAGTAAAAATGTATGGGTGCTGGTATGGAGGGTCTCCGGCAGCTCTCAATGTGGACAAACCGCGTCCACAGGGTATCTAAAAAGAAAAAAAGAGGAGAGAGCGCACGCCCATAGCGTAAAATGGTAGATTTAATGAGGGGAAGGGGGGAGGGGGGGTAAAAAACGCACTTACAAAAGTACAATAAAATCAAGCATATGTGATAATAATCACCACCATCCGGTTAATACTGCATACTCTTGGGGCAGTCCCAGGCTCCGATTGTAAAGGAACGACGTCCCCGCAGATATCCAGGGCTGGTGTGCTGTTTGAAAGTCCAAGAAAGTAGCTCCGTATAGTGTAGGTATCTGTAGCACTCGCGCGTGGATAAGTCCGCTCCAGCGCTTGGTATTGACTTCAATGTCAGTGCGTCTGACGTAATGACGCTCCCTGACGCGTTTCGTCAGTCACGGCTAACTTTTTCAAAGGGATGTCTTGAGAGGGGGAGGTCCGGTATTATATATACAACCTAATGATGTTAATTATTTGGAACGCCCCCCCTCAGCTGAAAAGTGCTTCGTGCTAATACACATAATTAATCTATACATATAATACATATAATTATATATGATAAACCTAAAAGAATTGGAGGAGATCGTTTGAGAGAGAGTATATAAGAATCAGATCCATAATACTGGACATAGGAGATATATAGTCCCAGCTGTACTAGGGTCATTTTCACATAGTCAAAAATATATATTTTTTTTTCAGAAAGTTCTGTACATATATTTGACAGCCAATTGATATATCAATGGGTCAGTATAATTACATCCAAATGGATGCATAAAGTTATATGTGTCAAATGCCACCCATATATACAGTGGCACAATTCCCATAGAGGCTCGTGCAAAGTAAACATTACAAAAATATCATTACTATAAATATACAGAAATACATTAAACAATATCTAAGATATTATATAGATGCAGTATTAATATACACACATACACAATAACCATAAACAATTAAGATATAAATAATATACCCTTTCGAATGGTTAAAATAAATAGTGGATCATATTATCCTATATATGGGATTACTCAAGTAAGGAGAACATTGAGGAGAACATGAATACCTGGAGTCTATATGCCACGAACAAAGCAAGGGCCCGGAAGGGCCCGACATGGTGATATGGTGGACAAGTGCAATTTGTTAATGAATTTAAGTGTTCAAAAATATATATATATGTATATATGTGTGATGAGAGCTAAATAACATAGTAATTACGTGTAGGCATCTCCTGAACCAGACTCATGTCTGTTCCTCAAGTAGGGGCACCACGTATGCCATCAGTAGTTCTATCACCTGTCTTAGCACTTATGTTATATATTTAATCCAGTGTGGGTGTAGTTTAAAATATGTTGGACGCACCACAAGAACACTGGGAACGCGCTTCCTGGAACACAGGAGAAATGTAATCAAGGGTCTCAATAATCATAGTGTCTCCCGACACTTTAAATTATTTCATCAGCAAAACCCTAAGACTATGCAAATTATGGGAATAGAGACCATCTCTCCGTGTGTTCTAGGTGGTGATCGGTTCAAGACCCTTTGTAGGCAGGAAACCTTTTGGATTCACCAATTGGGCACTCTAAACCCCGGGGGACTTAACGAATGTTTAGACGTTAGTACCCTTGTATAATGGTTCCTTGGACGCCTCTTCCTGTTCACTTCCTCTGCTTTTCAAGCCATCCTTTGTCTGGATCTCTTCCAGAGGTTCCACCCCCCCCCCCCTCCTCTCTCCTTCTTCCCATCTAGGATTTGGGTCACATTACCTATTAACATTAAAATTCATTCACATATTTATAAATTTAAATAATTTTCATATTACATATTATACATTAATTTGGGTAATCGGGTAGCAATACACGGTATTAGTTTGAAATCACTTCACAAATTGTAAATCACATATTTAGTACACCTCAGTTACTAATAAATATATACAATAATATTAAGCTTATTCTATATAATAAGGCATCACTATTAATATGGTTATTCGGGGGCTTTGTTAGTTTAGAGCATAATTCAAAATTGAAATTATAGACATGAGTTATTTAGCTCTCATCACACATATATACATATATATATATTTTTGAACACTTAAATTCATTAACAAATTGCACTTGTCCACCATATCACCATGTCGGGCCCTTCCGGGCCCTTGCTTTGTTCGTGGCATATAGACTCCAGGTATTCATGTTCTCCTCAATGTTCTCCTTACTTGAGTAATCCCATATATAGGATAATATGATCCACTATTTATTTTAACCATTCGAAAGGGTATATTATTTATATCTTAATTGTTTATGGTTATTGTGTATGTGTGTATATTAATACTGCATCTATATAATATCTTAGATATTGTTTAATGTATTTCTGTATATTTATAGTAATGATATTTTTGTAATGTTTACTTTGCACGAGCCTCTATGGGAATTGTGCCACTGTATATATGGGTGGCATTTGACACATATAACTTTATGCATCCATTTGGATGTAATTATACTGACCCATTGATATATCAATTGGCTGTCAAATATATGTACAGAACTTTCTGAAAAAAATAAATATATTTTTGACTATGTGAAAATGACCCTAGTACAGCTGGGACTATATATCTCCTATGTCCAGTATTATGGATCTGATTCTTATATACTCTCTCTCAAACGATCTCCTCCAATTCTTTTAGGTTTATCATATATAATTATATGTATTATATGTATAGATTAATTATGTGTATTAGCACGAAGCACTTTTCAGCTGAGGGGGGGCGTTCCAAATAATTAACATCATTAGGTTGTATATATAATACCGGACCCTCCCCCTCTCAAGACATCCCTTTGAAAAAGTTAGCCGTGACTGACGAAACGCGTCAGGGAGCGTCATTACGTCAGACGCACTGACATTGAAGTCAATACCAAGCGCTGGAGCGGACTTATCCACGCGCGAGTGCTACAGATACCTACACTATACGGAGCTACTTTCTTGGACTTTCAAACAGCACACCAGCCCTGGATATCTGCGGGGACGTCGTTCCTTTACAATCGGAGCCTGGGACTGCCCCAAGAGTATGCAGTATTAACCGGATGGTGGTGATTATTATCACATATGCTTGATTTTATTGTACTTTTGTAAGTGCGTTTTTTACCCCCCCTCCCCCCTTCCTCTCATTAAATCTACCATTTTACGCTATGGGCGTGCGCTCTCTCCTCTTTTTTTCTTTATATATGTATATGTATATGTATATATATATGTATATGTATATGTATAAAACGAAAATAGCCATGTTAGTCCAGTTGCTATAGTGCAGAATAAATGAGTTATTCAGTATTAGGTGATACTTTTTTTATATCGACTAACAATTTACGTCATCGGACAAACTTTCAAGAGTTTTCCTCTCTTCCTCAGGTCAGCAATACTGATACTGTATACAAAGGTTTCTATGACTTAGACAGAGATTAGAAAAGAAAAAAAGGGAAAGAAAAGGTACAGAGAGATGTAGATGAGGTGCAGTGAGGGAGGAATGTTTGGAGACACTGGAAGGGTGATAAAACGGTGATAAGGAAGGTGAGAATAAGGGAGGGGGGGCTGTACATCCACAGCAGCACAGAGGGGGAAGAGGATGCTGGGGGGGGGAGAGGTTTTGGATGGCTCATTGACAGGGAGGACCAGTGTGTATGTGTGTAAATATACATTTATAAAGTGCCCACAGTGTATACAGCGCTTTACAAATGGTGTGTGTGAGAGTGTATACCAATGGTGTGTGTAGGTGTAGAAATGTAAGAGACTGTTGCATTACTATTAATGTGTGTAGATACTATGTGGTCCCTATTGGGATATAGGGATATAGGGATAGAATTACATTGTATGTGTAAGAGACAGCTGAGTGTGCATTCATATAGCGCAGAATGTATAGACACGGCCTTTAGAACTCATGGGAAGAGAGTTCTCTTGTTTCAGGGTAGTGAATCATGAAGCTGTGGTCTCGGTTTAGGCCACCGCTAAGTGTCCAGAACAGTTGCATAAATTTGTATTCATGCAACCATCTCTCTTTCGGTGTTCTAAGGTTAGCTTTGAGTATGGCCACCTTCAGATAGTTCATCTTATGGCCAGAGTCAGAGAAATGTTTGCCGACAGGATTGTCTCTTGCTCCACGTGTGATGCTGTGGCGATGCAGATTCATTCTCTTGTTTAGCCCTTGTCCCGTCTCACCTATGTACTAGCAGCCCCCTGGGCATTTCATGCACATGATGAGGAACACAACATTACTGGAGTAACAGGTGAACCTTTCTCTGATTTTGTACTCCAGATTCCTGTGTGGTATTGGAATTGTGCCCGCTGTGTGGAGCATTTCGCAGGTTTAGCATCTTGTGTCCTGGCATGGTCTTGTCTGGCATTCAGTTGTACTGTTGAATACTTTACTCATCACCATCATTTTCTTGAGATTATAAGATCTTGCATAGGGCTTCTAGGTGTGGGTTATATGTAACCACCAAATGTACCCTGTCGCTTGTCTCATTCTGTCTGTATTTAACGAGATCTCTTCTTGTTATTTTTGTGGATTTGGGGATTTGTGGATTTGCTGGTCTACAATTCTGTGGTTATATCCACGGTTTATGAAATCCAATCTCAAGGCTGTAATCCGCTGGCCATTGTCTGCTGTGTCGGAGAATATCCAGTTATATCACATGGCTTGACTGTAGATGGTTGCATGCTTAGTGTGTGTGGGGTGATAGCTTTTGTCCCCTAAATAGCTGTCTCTGTCTCTAGATTTGCGGTATACAGAAGTCTGTAGTTGGTTGTTTTTTATAGTAATGGTGATGTCAAGGAAATATACTTCGTTCAGGAATGGGTGATTTTGCGGTTGATGGTCGGGTGAAACTTATTGACGTTCTCATGGAACTGTATGAGGTCCTGTTCACCAGAGGTCCAAATCAGGAGGATGTCATCGATGTAGCGAAGGTATGTAAGGGGTTTCAAATCACAAGTGGAAAGAAAGTCACTTTCCAGGTTTGCGCAGAACAGATTGGCATACTGTGGCGCCATCCGAGTGCCCATAGCGATCCCGGTAGTCTGGAGGTATGTGTTATTTCCAAATATGAAGTAGTTATGGATCAGAATAAATTCGATGCATTTAGTCACTGTCTCTGTAAGCTGCTGCTGCGGTCCCAGAAATCCCATCTTTGTGGGGAATGTTTGTGTGAAGTGATTCTACATCCATGGCTGCTAGTAGTGTTCCTGTTGGGAGTGTCCAAAGGCATTAAGTTTGTTTAGCAGGTCGGTGGTGTCCTGGATATAGCTGGGTGTGTTCCTGACAAGTGGTTTTAGAATGCCTTCCATCCAGCCAGAAATATTCTCAGTCAGTGTGCCAGATACAGAGATAATAGGGCGCCCAGGGTTACCTTCTTTGTGAATTTTAGGGAGCATGTAGAATGTGCCAGGTTTTGGGATGGCTGGTATCAGGTCCAGAATTTATTCTCTTGTGTGGATCGGGAGTGTTTTAATGATCCTCTTGAGTTCTCTCATGTATTTTTTTGTTGGATCCTCCTGCAGTTTGGTGTAATACTTTGCATCAGAGAGTTGTCTGTGTGCTTCCCGCAGGTAGTCTGTGGTGTTCATTATGACCCCTGCTCCTCCCTTGTCTGCAGGTTTGATTGTTATGTTGTGGTTGGCCTTTAGAGATTCTATGGCTCTCCTCTGGATCAGACGCCCTTCACACTGACCACTGCACTCAGGCATCTCCCTGGCATCCAGCTTCACTTTAGAGACTTTGTTCTTGCACAGCATGAAGAACAGCAGCAATCACGCATTTACTATGGACAGCTCTACCGAGCAGTGTCCGGGACTATTGCAGTAACATATTCAGGACTGCAGCTTATTCTAACTCCTACCCTCACACTGGCACATTGATATGCATCCGTGTAAGGATACATACTTTGAGCTTAGGTGCTTGTGTGATATGTTTTGCCGTTCATATTGAGACATGTCTGCAGAGGGGTTAGCACTTTTTCTGTATCTCATTAGATGTCTAGTTGCTTGAGTGGGACAGCTCTATTCCTGAGTGAGGGTGCGGTGGGACACATTGTTTCATTACTCCCACGATCATTGCTATTACACTCTGAGCATTGATGTAGCATTTAGTCACTCTCCAGGATTTTGCATCTACTGTAGCTACTTGTATCTTTTTGAGTCTGAAATGTGTGTTTCCACTTGGTTACTATTATGTAGCATTTTAGGAGTTCCATTCACTCACTCCTGCTCCTCTATCTACCCTCAGCTTATTTGTAGCTACATTAGTGTAGTGTAACTTGACACCACAGTTCGCTTGCTTTGGGTATAGAGCTGAGATTCTGTGCAAGTCAGAGATTTTATTATAGGTCTCTTGCATACAGTATGTTTGACTCTTCATTGTCTCACTTTTATGTAGGCATTTGTTTTATTGGTATATAGCTATATGTTCTGCTACACTCCACATGTTTCAATTTTTTGCTGCCCATTATTCTTACTACAAGCTGTGCCTGCAGCTGGGTGGGAGTGTTTTGATATCTGTCAATACTGTGTGGTTTATCTTTGATAGTAGTTAGTCCAGCCATATTGTGGGCAGATATTAGGCCTCGGCCATGCTCCCTGCTGGCGTGCTGAGGCGCGCTGAGGTGCAGGGAAAGCGGGTGCTTTCCCTGGCCTTGCGGTTGCTTACCGCACGCGCCGTCAGCGGGCCGTCAGGGGGCGGGCCGGGGGCGGGCGCGTCACTGGCCGGGGGCAGGCCAGTGACGTCACGGAGCGCTCACGTGACCGGCCTGTCACGCCGGCAAGCGGGGGAATTTTATATTCCCCTAAGACCTGCGCTTCCACAAGCGTGCGGAAGCGCAGGTGAGACCCTACTAAAGCCGCTCTAATTGCGGCTGTGAGGGCTCAGTGCTGAGCGGGAGTGCGCCTCAGCATGCTTCCGCCAGCAAGCGGTAAACATGGCTGAGGCCTTAGACATATATTTACATGTCACTATTTTACTTACCCACGTTTATTTTGCTTGTACCATCAGGTCTATATTGTGCCAGAGACGGTCCACTTAATGTTTTTTTAGTGTTTCTATACTTGTTTGTTAGTATTTTTCCTCATCCATTGTTTATCTATTAAAATAATAATTTTGTACCCACTTTAAAGAGTGCCCCATAATGGAGTTTCTGTAGGTCTTGTCTTGTGGGACCTATCAGCTTTTCTCATGTGTCCATAGTGTTTACTCTTACTCCAGGGAGCACCGCCTAGTATTTTACGGGTGCATATTGTGGTTACTATTATAGAGTGGTAGTAGTGCTTTTTCAGACCCTTTGTTTGTATGACTGTGATCTGCTCTGTGAACAATTGAAACTGGAGATGGAAGATAACGCTGAGCTACAGAAGACTGTTCTCGCAATGTACTCTGAATCCGGGACCGAATTGGAGGATCTAAGGACAAATCTAGATACAGCAAATGCTATATTTACCACCATGGAGGAAAAGCAGAGCCAATCTGATAAAATGATTGCTAATCTGAAAAAGAAGTATGAGGAGGCACTGAAAGAGATTAGTCTCTCAGCAAGAGGTTCACAATTGCCACAGAGAGGTGGAAGTCTCTCAGATTGAGGTTCACACTCTGCATAGAACTGAATGCCTCACACCAGGAGGTCAACAGTGTCCGGACAGAGGTGGACATATCGCAGAATGAGGTTCATACTCTCAACATAACACTGGATGCCGCACAGAACTGGAAGTCTCTCAAAAAGAACTTAATAGTTTCACTGAGAAGCTGGACATCTCTCAAAAAGAGGTCAGCAGGCTTAATATGGATCTAAAATATATATAAATATCTCATTTAAATATATATAAATCTAGAAAATAAAAGATGCCAGGGTGAAGGCTAATAGCACTTTTGCACATTTGTGTTGAAACAATACTGTACTGTAAATATGCATTAAAATAAATTGTGCATTACAATACACAGTAGGCAATATCGGCATTGAGTCTATGGTAACCTATGCCACCCATTGGAAATCTAGCAACACCGTGAGGTAATGTACTGTAAAGTACTGTAATTCATGCAACTACTGTATCGTAC
Organism: Ascaphus truei; assembly: GCF_040206685.1. Taxonomy (NCBI): domain Eukaryota; kingdom Metazoa; phylum Chordata; class Amphibia; order Anura; family Ascaphidae; genus Ascaphus; species Ascaphus truei. The sequence continues at coordinate 114,489,639 of NC_134484.1, read as the reverse complement.
AGAAAATTTTAGTTTGAACCAGGTGCCACAGTGGATACCTGCAAAAAGAGAACTGGACCATCTCTTCAGAGGGTTGTAGCTGCAATTTTATCACTAATATTTAATATTAAACACATTTTTTATTTATTTGAATCACTATTTAGTTTATATCACTTTAATTATGTATTTAATTATTATTATCACTTTTAAGAGGAGCGTCTTAATCACAATTTTTTTGTAATAGCCACAGTGACATGCATGCGCAGAAATGCTATGACACGCATATGCGTTTCAAACAGGTTCCATAGTGACACGCATGCGCAGAAACACTGACACGTGCACTGGACTGTACAGAAACAAAAACATTCATAATGTAACGTACTGTACTCAATGTCATGCTTTTGCTCCAAAAACCATAAAAAAAACTCAGGATTTCATAATGTAAGGTTTGATTCTTAATATTGAATATTGGCTCTTTCTTTAGACGTCAAGACGTCCAAGAGCCAGCCAGTTCGACAAAAAATAAACATTTTACATTTGGAAAAAGAGACTACAGTACAGTATGTAGATAGCCACATATTTTCCATGGCAAGAGGTCTAAAACAGTACTAAACATCTGTGTGATATCCGATCGTGCACACATGAACGGGAATAAGTGACAGGTTGCGTTGCAATTATTGTAAAACATACAGGACACCTACAAGCTCATATTGAACCCCCAAAATAACCACAACATATTCTTGTTCAGCTGGTCTTAGCTGATTGGAGGGTGGCAACCTCCTACCTAATTGAAGCTCAACCCCTCCCACATTTAAATGGTTAAAAGCTCACTCCATAGCATCTCCCACTCTCAAGGGAACTTGCTTGCTTGCAGTATGATTGTGACAAATCTAATACAGAGTGCTTTTCCTGGTAATGTACAGGTTAATAAAAGCTTCAATCAGACTTAGAACTATGCAACTAATTTTGACAGATTTATTATAAATCATTCCTCCTGGTAATGCACAGGTTATTAAGAATTTATATTAGTGTTGGGGACCCTTGAGATGTGGTCTGCCGTGTAGTGGCTCAGGGGCTTACAACACTTTGGCCAAAATGTTAAACTAAAAGACCATTTTATTTAATAGATATCTATACATATATATTTAGGCACTGTACCGTGTATAAGTTTCACTGGATGTGCACTGAGCACTGTCTGTGTTTCATGTTCTGTCTCTGGTTTTAAATGCATTGCAATTAGACACAATAACTCGCGATCGCCCAATTGAGTTTCTGGCCGGTATTGCAGACCACGCTAAATTTCAATTTCTGCATTCTTTCAAAACACCAGTAAATTCATGGCTAAAAGCATGACATTTTTCTGAAATTTCACACCTAGCCTAGGCTAGCCTAGAATTTCTTCCCGAGAAATGGTCGAATCTTGGTTGCTGCATCTGTATAAGAAACTCAAGCTTATTATCAGAAATGTTACATGAGCTTCAAATGCCACTCACGGCCCTTCTTCAGACATCCCAAAATGGCTGCAATCCCATTATAACCCTATCCTTACTCTTTGACTTAAAAATACCTCCTATGTAACCAAATCTACTGAATATTCTTCTACTTTCAGAATAAGTCTTATATGCGACATAGCCTTTCCTAATAAATATTCTTTGTGGATCAGAATAATTATTGAGGCATCTGTTTTCATACACCTTATCTAATCTAACGAATGTACTTACAATATAATTAGACTGAAGGAAAATCTTACACACACCATGTCTCTTGTTGCTGTATTTGTATAAGTATGGGTGAAAGCGAGAGGTAACTGGTGTTTTTGGACAAACTTGTCAATATAATTGTGGTTCTCTATGTTGTGATGCAGGTGGTGTTAGCCATGGGGGGTCGACATAAACATCATCATCATCATCATCATCATCATCATCATCATCATCATCATCATCACCATCACCCCAACAACCAGAACCAATTGGTCAATTGTGTTAGTGATGATAAATATGTCTGTGTAAAAGAACATTTTGTTGTTGAAGCTAATGAGGAGGTGGTACACATCAATGAACATGATTTTGTTGATGATGATGATGGCTTCTGTTTATTGAATATACTGGGTTATTGTTATATTATTATTATCACATGCATTTATCGCATATTATTATATTATTATTATCACATGCATTTATCGCTTTCCTTGTCATTGAATCTGTATGTTCACAATCATGAAGAAATATTACAGTATCATTTCTTTTATCAGAAACATTATCAAATTAATCACTATTATCCAGGGCATCACCAGTGCCACTTACATCACAGTCTTTAACAGCATCAGCAACATTCTCATCATCAGAAACCTCATTCATAACAAGTGATATTTGAACATATTAATCATCAAGTACACCCTTTACTCCTCAAAGTCCTTAAGTCTGTGATTTAATTTGTGATTCTCCCTTTTCAACAGTTCCTCAGAGTCTAGTAACAGGAATTTCAGAAATGCACATTGACCCATGATCTTTCTTGTATAGGGTTGCTTGAGCTATCTCGTAGGAAGGACGATTCCGTCCATTTTTTTCAACAAAGATAAGGGAAGTACCACATTTATTTGCATGGCCTGAAGATAGGGATACTGTACTCCTGAAACGTTGCACCCATTACACTGTTCATGTTGTGCATAGCTGCTACTTTGAAGTTATTTTTTTTGTGTTGTTTTCCTTGAAAGGTTTCTGTTTTTCTCATTGTCTGGTTACTCATAGTTGTAGTTGAGTTTCCCCGTCACCTTTTTCTTTTTATGACTGCAGTATCCTTTGTGGTCATTAGTTTTTATCTTGTACAGCTTTTTCATTGTGTATATAATTTCCGTGAGCTAGGTATTTCTTTGAAAAGCTTATTATGCTGACAGCTATTGTTGTATAAATAGCGTCTAACATTGTATGACTTATTAAGCAGATATAAATTATTGCATTTTTTCTGACTCTACTGTACTTGTATTAGTTTTCTTTGCATACTCTGGAGACCGCCCTGTTGGTGATCCTATTTCCTCCTTGAAGTCAAGAGTCCTGAGGGGTTAACTGCCCTCAATATAGGGCGCGAAAAAGAGTGCGAATGCCAGAGGTGGGGACCTTGTGGTAGGGTGATCTTGGTACAGTATGGGGGAACCAGGAAGGGGGCAAGACCATCAGGGGTTGGGTTATCGCAACAGGGTCCCCTCAGCTTACCTCCTTGGGGTGTAGGCTCTGTGTCCTGGGAGCGATGAGTCTCGGATCAGTTACCCAAATTCCTGGTGTTATTGCACCGGCAAACCCTCAGCCCCCGTTGGATGCGACATGGCCACGATCGGGCCATCCTGAGGTCTGTAAAATGTCAGACAAGTCTTCCCAAATAGCAGCCCAGCAAAACATAATCCTTGAGGCCTGGAAGTACCCCAACAACCCGGATCTATGGGCCTGCTCCCCAATCGAGGTGCACACAGGCTACTTTCAGGGATTGGAGGGCTCCAGGCGGTTCTCGCACGTGGATTTGTGATCCTGGCAAAAGATGCTCCAGCTCAACCATATCAGGTCAAACCAGAGTTATGGTGGTTACAGTACTAAGCTGCCTGGGTGCTCTCCTTGTCCAAACAATCACCAGGAGCAGGAATGAGTCCATTACATTAGGAGGTCCCGGTCAGACCATGGACACTGGTGGTACACATCATGTTGCAAGGGCATGCAGCCCTGGAGGAGAAAACGCTGCCTGTGGGGTAGTAGGGCAATTAGCTCACAAGTGGCCCAGGTGGATGGCATCTATAGTACCTCCACCTTGGGGCCACCCCAGGAAACCAGGATCGGGTACTGGAGAAAACTGGACCTCTTCTCCAGAGGGGTACGTCAGAGCTCCATGCTGTTGCGGGAGGTGCTGCGGACCTCTGTTGTTGGTTGAGGGTCCATGACCCATTCCTTTACCACAGGAATATTCTTCCAGGACAATCGCATTTTTAGGAGGTAGCCTACGAGGCCCTTAAAAGTAGCCATTTCACGGCAGAGCATGCCTCGCTCAAGGCAGTGCACTAAGCTGCCATCATCCTGGTGGACTCTTCCATCAACTAAAATAGCAGCTGGGGTGAGAGGAGATGAGCTTTGATAGTGAACGGAGGGCTCGGAATGCATTACTCTGCAATCTTAAGCATTTTCATTCCAGTCAGAGCCAACAAGCACAGCATATAAAAACACAATAATAGCTATACTTACAAAAACGGGGCGTATGGGGCAAATCCTAGCTTACTAGATGCTGAGCGCCACATCAAAGGCTTACCCAGGGCTTGCTTCCACTCTGCAATGAAGTAGGGACTGTTCAGACCTCTCTGATACAATTCACAGCAGAGCACTTTCAAAAGTACATCTGAAAGTCCTGTTCTCCACTTCCTAGGGCTCTCCAATCCTCCTACACGTGTCTCAGGCAAAGCCTCTGAGCACACTGCTTAGTTCACCTCCACAACAGGATCATAAATAAGCTTTGGAGTGCTGATTCGGTTCCCCTTATCTAGCTTCCCTGCTGCCATTGGAAAGCATGGTAGAGGGGCTGACGACCAATCCCAGCGTACATTCTGTTCACTGACCAATCAGGAGCCAAGAATTCACTTACAGGGCTGTGGGCATGTTTACAAGTAAAAAGGCTTGTGGAGGGAAATTTAAATGGGCCAATGGGAGCAGTGCCTACCAGAGGGAATCGGCAATGGCTTCCTACAGTACAGCTGACAGGATATCTCCCACTGTGCTTGTGCCACTCTGGTTGCCGGTTTCCACCCCAGACTCTTTCTCCTATGTCACTGCATCTCTCCTCCCCCTCCAGAACATTGCAGCAGCAATTTTCTCTGGATATGCGGGCAGCTAAAAGGTTCTCAGCGCTGCAAGTCCAGAGACTTTGGGGCCTTTTCACTAAACAGTGATAATGGTGAAGAAAAAAATGTGAACTAGCGCTAAAGTGTAATACACAGTGTGATATTAAAAAACTTATAATAAAGGATGGCTGCCCGGTGATACTGCCAGTACTAACAGAATAAACCAAAATGAAGAAAAACCTGGCGCCAAATAGTCAGTGGAATGTCCTGTACTCCTCAAGGGATCCGCACACTTGCTCGACAGACCATGCAAAGAAAAGAACACAAACAAACAAAAATCATAGCGCAACACTGTAGGGTAAGCAGTACTGCACTAATACACACAAACAGTTAAGAATCCTAGCGATTATTAAAATATTTATTTATTAAAAAGAACTATGCCAAGACCGACAATGGCAAATACAAAGAACCGCAGGTCATCCGGAGCACAAAAATTGGAGCCCTACTTACATACAGCAAGGTTTAAGCTCGCATGGTAGGAACAAGTCCTAGGTAGAGATGATCTCCCTGGCGGGTGATGCCTCTGCTCCACTGCGGCTCAGACACCAGTCAGTCCTTACGCTGGTAACCGGAACAGCTCCGGCCGTGGGGGCTGGTGTGCGGGGTCCACAGCTCTGCACCGCGTGTAGACACACGCCTCACTTCCTCCTACGGAGCAACAGGAAGTCTCTGCGCGCCCGCGCGCGATAGTGCCCGTTGCCTTAAAGGAACAGCTGGCAGGCTGAAGGGAAAGTTGGGCTCCAAGGCCAATTGTACTTAAACGTCCAAAGTCAGTCAAATAGTGGCTGTGCCACAGCCACTATTTGACTGACTTTGGACGTTTAAGTACAATTGGCCTTGGAGCCCAACTTTCCCTTCAGCCTGCCAGCTGTTCCTTTAAGGCAACGGGCACTATCGCGCGCGGGCGCGCAGAGACTTCCTGTTGCTCCGTAGGAGGAAGTGAGGCGTTTGTCTACACGCGTGGTGCAGAGCTGTGGACCCCGCACACCAGCCCCCACGGCCGGAGCTGTTCCGGTTACCAGCATAAGGACTGACTGGTGTCTGAGCCGCAGTGGAGCAGAGGCATCACCCGCCAGGGAGATCATCTCTACCTAGGACTTGTTCCTACCATGCGAGCTTAAACCTTGCTGTATGTAAGTAGGGCTCCAATTTTTGTGCTCCGGATGACCTGCGGTTCTTTGTATTTGCCATTGTCGGTCTTGGCATAGTTCTTTTTAATAAATAAATATTTTAATAATCGCTAGGATTCTTAACTGTTTGTGTGTATTAGTGCAGTACTGCTTACCCTACAGTGTTGCGCTATGATTTTTGTTTGTTTGTGTTCTTTTCTTTGCATGGTCTGTCGAGCAAGTGCGGATCCCTTGAGGAGTACAGGACATTCCACTGACTATTTGGCGCCAGGTTTTTCTTCACTAAACAGTGATAAGTGACTTAATGCACATTAAATACCCTGATAGCGTGATATTGCCTGCTTTGCTGTGATAACAGTGCAGTATCGCTCTATAACGGCCTTTTTACGACCTTTAGCACTCTGAGGAAAGAAAGTCGTCCGACAAGCCAAAAAAAAAGCCCAAAATCACTTTTTTTTTTGCCAGGAATTGCTATTCACTCAACAGTGATAAGCATATTGCACTTTAAAATCTTGCAATATTTTGGTGCCAGCAGAAAGCTACTGCAAGATGCATTAAAGCAGCTAGCCGCTAAGGTAATGAATCTGCTTTAATGTGGTTTTGTCTAATCGTTTACGGGAGCAGGGGGTCTCCGGAGCTGAACCACATTGATTTTAGCCTGTCGGACCCCCTACTTCCCGAGATATATGCCCCGTTATGGGGTGCAATGTTTAAATTCTCCTGCGTCACGTAACACGGGACATTTAAACGCACAGGGAATACCGGCACCCCATACCAGGGCCTATATCTCAGGAAGTAGGGGGTCCCCGAGACTGAAATTAATGCGGTTCTGCTCCAGTATACTATTAGTCAAAACCACATTAAAGCAGCATCATTACCTTAGCGGCTAGCTGCTACGGTAATGAATAATTTTTATTTTAATACTAGTGTGCAGGGGGTCTCCTGAGCTGAACCACAATGATTTCAGCCTTGGGGACCCCCTACTTCCCGAGTTACAGGCCCCGGTATGGGGTGCCAGTATCTCCTGCAGTATTTAAATCCCACGGTCACGTGACGTGGGAGATTATTACATTGCGGGTATACCAGCTCCCCATGTTGCCTTTTATCTTATTAGTAGGGTGTCCCCAAGGCTGAAATGAATGTGGTTCAGCTCAATTGGATTTATAGCGCGATAACACTTAGGTCGTTCTTGCATTTTTTTACCGACCTTTAAAAAAATGCTGTTTTTTCTTAGTGAATACCTTTTTGACCCACTTGTTTTATAGCGCAATAAAACAATGCAAAGTCGATCGGCAAGGCACTGATTTTATCGAACTTTCGTGAATAGGCCTCTTTAGCTCTGCTTTATTGTTGCACAAAACACATTTTTATACTTGCAGTTACATTACACACAGGAATCAAGAGTACATTTTTTCAACAGATGCAAGAGGCTACAGGGCATGAACAGGGAACCCAGGTGTCTTGTGACCAGATGAGCCTCAGGGAAGGACGGCAGGGGCCAGGGCTTAACCTTTATTTTTACTGGTCCCTGGGCACCTTGCCATCAAAGGTACAGTAGGTGATAAAAATATGCAATCATTTTTTTATGGTTGTCTGGTATTACTGGGGTTCAGACAAGCATGTTCATGAGTTGTTTGTGATAATTACTCATGTAATTGCTCATTTGCCTCCACCCCAATAAAAACGCCTGAAGTAACTCCATACCTTAAATGCAGCACCAGAGTATCCCACACACTTCTATCATCATTAATAAAAGCCAACACTTGACAACAGATTGAGTGCACATATAAATGCAGAAACCCAGAAGGACCAAATATTAGCTACATTTACTCTACTACAATCACACACAAACTATGATGAAAACCATTGTGAAAAATATATGAAATGTTCACAGGGATATGAGTTTTTTTTAAATTACATTTAAAAGTGTCAAATGTTGCAAAGAAACATAATGCTTAATCAGCAAATTAAATACACTAATGATGAATCCAGTAACGATTTGCACAAATACAATTATTACTCAATGTACAGTACACTTTCTCATTAGCTAATGACTGCTAGAGATGTGCAAGCTAATGGGAAAAAAAAGAGATATTTGCTGAGCGTTCTACTCAATAATCATTTTAGTCATTATTATTATGAATTGAAAATGTGCGATTACTGTATGTTATACCTGCCTTACGCATCGCAATCAATATAAGTTTTCCTTCCCTAAATGGTGAAAACCATTCTAGTGCAAACGATCACTTCATTGCTCACACAAACATTTGCCCATATTCCCTGAAGCAGTTTGACAGTGTTACTGTTAATGGTTAATAATACACAAATCTCCTTGATATTTTGATACCCTGTGAATGTATGCTTCCAGAATACTGTGAATGTATGCTTCCAGAATACTGTGGATGTATGCTTCCAGAATACTGTGAATGTATGCTTCCAGAATAATGTGGATGTACTGTATGCTTCCAGAATACTGTGAATACTGTATATGCTTCCAGAATACTGTGAATGTATGCTTCCAGAATACTGTGAATGTATGCTTCCAGAATAATGTGGATGTACTGTATGCTTCCAGAATACTGTGAATACTGTATATGCTTCCAGAATACTGTGAATGTATGCTTCCAGAATACTGTGAATGTAAGCTGCGTTTCAGAAAAATGTCAATTGTGACTTTTAAATAACTTATGGGCCCACCGTGGCCCTTTGATTGTGGCCTTGTACAGATAGAAATTGTCATTCACTCCTCAACCTAAATATCAAGGAGTTGTGTTAGCCAGTGTTTTGACCTTTCAGGCACATGCAGGCAGCACATCAAGTAAAGTTAAACTCATAATTGGAGATGTGAGAAGGTCAGCATAAATTTGTGATTTCTACTCAGTAAATGTTACCTGTCTTGAAATATACTGTAGTAGTACAGCAAACAGATTCGCAAATATTTGTTTGAAAGTTTTCTTATGTGTCCTCCAATCACCTGTGAGCCAGCATTCATATGTTCAGAAATTAGTGGCTATAGATGATACAGCACAGTTTTTCAGTTCAGCCAAATAAAAATGGACAAAGCTTTTCGGGGTAATTTGTAAAAACTGTAGAATTCAATTAAAATGTTAATGAGAAATGGGACAAAGTTCAACTCACTTTTTCCCTATCGAACTACTGTAAATAATATTGTACTTTTTTTTTTTAGAAATATATACTTATTAGTAAACAAGAACAGAAAGGCCCAGCGCAACATACAAAGTGACACAACATATAGTACAATACTTCTGCTCATGAGTAAGGGACATCTAGTTAAACCCTTTGGCCAAAGCGTTATAAACCTGCAGCCAATATCAAGATCCAAAACTTCTAATCTCAGGTAGGTGGGTGACAGTGGTCTCAGTGTGATGTTTCCTCAATAGGACAGAGATTACACTTTAGTGCAACATTGTTTGTGCAATAAAGAAATATAAATGGTATTACACTCACATTTATATAACGTAGCATGGACACAAAACTAAAGGAGGGGGGAAGAGAGAGAGGGGGGAAGAGAGAAAGAGGGGGAAGAGAGAGAGGGGGGAAGAGAGAGAGGTGGGGAAGAGAGAGGGGGGGAAGAGAGAGGGGGGAAGGGATATGCTTAGTGATGACATAATCCACATATATAACTTTATGACTATTAACAATACTCATTAAATACTCAAAAAATATATATTAAGAGACCACTATTTGAGAATAACAAACACACATACACATCTTAAAACATATATTTTGCATACTATTTAAAAATGTTTCTTATAAAAAATTGGTACTATAAAATTAATAATTTACATTAAAATTAATATAAAAATAATTTTTTATTATTTCCTAATTAATTAATTGTAATTTATTATACTTATGAAGCCCCGGACTCCTTGGGCACCAGTGACCCCCCCCTTACCTCCACGGGTCATGCGGGTGCAGGGGGGGTGCGCCACCGGAGGGTGTGAGTGTCGCCGGAGTCGACGACGGATAGTCAGCTCTTCAGAGAGGTGGGGGCAAGGTGTAGGGAGCACTCCGGTGCTTCGGAGGCTCCGCTGCAGCCCGAATGCTCAGGGCGCCGCCATTTTGTGAGTTGTGCATGCGCAATGCATGCGACCAGTGCAGTGGCCATTACTGGGTTGCGCATGCGCGGGAGATGGCAATCAATAGGGGATGGCTCCGGGGTGGGAACTACATGTTTCATGAGCCTCTGGGGCAGTCACCGTTTACGCAGCAGACAATAGGGCTCGAGGGTTTTCACTGGCTGACAGGATATAGTCATAGACTCAGACCACGTTAGTGTCACGGTTGTGCTCGCCACAAACCGGGACCGGACCGCTGGGCTGAGGTTGGGTGATATAATCACCAACCTGAGACCACATAGTCAGATCCGGATTGCGCAGTTCGTAGTCGTACATAGCAGGGTCAGGACTGGAGAGGGCTGCATAGTCAGTGGACGAGCCAGGGTCAGGATTGGAGACATCAGGGTAAACGTTATCCAGGCGGAGTTTCAAAACAGCTAGTCAAGAAGGTCCCGCTTCAGCGTAATAGCTACAGGGCGGGAGCAAGTTCTGCGCGAGTGGCGACCGCGGCCCATGGTACCAGTCACAGCAAGGAGAAGGTTGACTGGAGTGGGCTCACCGCCAGGCAGCACTGGTAAACCAGCACTTCAGCACAGAAGTCCAAAGCTGGCTGCTGCGAAGGGAGAGAGCAGCAGGCCACTGGATCCAAACAGTAACCTCTGCTAGGGGTGAGTGCAGCAGGTTGCAGAATCCAGGCAGGCAGAACTCAGGCCTCTGCGTAGAGAGCAGCAGCAAGCCTTCGGGGAACAGGAACACAGGCCTCTGCGTAGAGAGCAACAGCAGGCCACTGGAACCAGGGACTAGAGACGAGAACTAGAAACTAGAGCGTAGCGAAATCATTAGTAATACAGGAGACAAGCCAGATGGCTTGTGGCAGAACACATGTAACATCCATAAGGATTTATGCTCGTAAGTGAAGCAGTGTGGGGAGAGCAGTATATAAAAGGCGACGGGCCAATAACAGGAGGGAGGTGTGTGAGAATCCTCCAATGACAGAGCACAGGGCAAAGGCGCTGGAGTGAAAGCTAGCACAGGTGCTAATGATTGCAAGAGGGAGTATTAGGTGAACTGCAGAGATCTGCAAGGCTACAAGCAAAGCCAGAAATGGATTCCTTACAGTTAGTCAGAGTGTGATAGGCAGGGATAGGGGACAGAGGGTTCGTGCAGAGAGGCAAGTAGCCTCTGCACTAGGCTAGCATACCCCTGGGCCCAGTCATAGGCCCTAAGTCATTCCATCAGTTTGTGGTTGCTCCAGGGACAAGTTCTAGTATAGAGAACGGATCCCCTTAGCACCGCAGGATAGTTAGGGACACAGCGGATGCTGAAATCCCTGGGGAGATGTCTGGGACCAGGCCTCCCTAAAGAAAAAGAGAGAGAGACATCACCCGGGTGGGATCACCCCTCACAATGTCGTGGAGTGTGGATCGGCAAATTATTTTTGACATTTCAGCGGACCGGGTGCTGGCGCGCCTGGCAGGTACAGTCTGCAAAGTTCACCAACAAAACCAGTACAAACACAGGCGCTGATCACACCTATAAGGGTGGGTTCTTTGGGGACACTGTGGGTTAAGTGACCAAAGGACTACGCATTGCTGTGGACACGGTGTTGGGAATCACTGCTGGGGAGAAAGGCCCTGCAAGGCGTTGGGTAGTTGTGGACACAATTACTACAGTATAGAGGGAGAGTTATACTATTCTTTTTACACATATCGTTACAGTAAAGGTTCCGCTATTTTATCACTGTGTGTTTATTATTGTGTCCTTTGAGGGGCTCTGCTGGGTTCCCTCACAGGTGGAGGTGCTGCTCCAGAGTGAGTACACACCACAGGCTCTCCATGGCAGAGGCTCAGGCTCCTGGAGCCAACAGGTAATATAGCAGCACTGGCAGTTTCCTGTGTTCTGGGGGAAACAGGGCTACACATAAAACTTTAAGAGTCTTTTAGTATTTAAATGAAACTTTAAATAAAACTTTCAATAAAAGCACCAATCTCTATGTCAACATTTAACCCTCCTGGATTCATCGTTTTAAGATGGTGAATCCAGAAGGTTTCTCGTTTTGTCAATTCTAGGGAGCGATTGCCTCCTCTCCAATGTTGGGCAATATGTTCTATCCCTTTAAAAGTTAAAACTTTTGATTTGATTGGTGAAATGTATTAAAATGTTTTGGGACGCTGTGTGTGTTTATTTTCCTTTTAATATTCCCTATATGTTCTAAGGCTCAAACTTTGAGTGCATGGGTGGTTTTTCCTATATATTGAAGTCCGCAGGTACATTCTAGCAGATAAATTATGAATTCTGTGTTACAGTTTAAAAATGGTTTAATATGAAATTCTTTGTTAGTAATTGTAAGAGGACATGTGCAGAGGTACGCAAAGGTGACAGTTTTAAGGTGAAATTAAAATAAGGCTTTATTGCGCCTGTCGCTTTAAACACAGCAAACATGTGAAAATCCGCAAACAAAATCTGCTCCACTTTGGAGTATATATACACTTATAGTCCAGCTCTCTTTAACTGCGTGGTTAGCCCAGCGATTCACCAGCCCAAACCATAGAGACATATCTATATATATATATTTATATATATATATATATATTTGAAAAAGATTTCACAGGCACTCAAATATAGTATCCTGAATGGGCTGGTGCATATCCCATAAAGATAACAAAAATATACATTACCAGAAACTGGCAAAAAGGAGACAACACTCAGGCAGGTAAATTCAGTAAGTGTATTAAAACACAAAGCACAGAAGTCCAACGTTTCGATCCCACAGGGGGATCTTCCTCAGGGGGTCCCATTTTGGAGGACCGAAACGTTGGGTTTCTTGATGTACCACTATTTTCACCAATACACTTTGTGAAGTTTTCTACAATTGAGTGCTGTCTCTTGCTTTACCAGACCTTGGAACGGTAACGTATGTCTATATTATCCATATGGGGCAAGCACCTACAGCCTATCAGCACCTAAGGAGTGCCAACTGTTCTATTTGACTATATATATATATATATATATATATATACATAGATAACAGTCTTATAAGAAAAGTCTTATCTGTCTCGTGTAGTTGTAGGGGAAGGCTTCTCTGTTCTCCTGGTGTCCACACCCTTGTGCGATAAGGCAATGTCAGGATCCAAGTTTAGAGGTATTGTCCCCTGTGTCTTGCTGGCAGCATGCAGATCTCTGCAGCTCAAGACAGTGCAGTCTTTCCTTGGTTCAGCCCCATGTCACGTGTGAGACTAAGGAATTCCCTGCTCTTTCTGCTTCCTAGGTCAGCTCAACTCACGTGTGAGCTCAGGAGGAATCTCTCTGTCTCAAAGGCAGGCTTTTTCTGATACCTGTAATCAGCCAGGTGGTGTTGGTTAATTGTCTACCAGGAGTTAACCACCACACTGCTGGATTAGAGGCACATTTTTGAATAGGGAAAAGTCCCATGTTACAGTAATATTAGATTTAAAACAATTCTTTACTCACTGGGAACAAAAATCACTGGCTCTACAATTACCACAGGAGAAAAAAAACTTTTAGAAGCTTTAGCCAATTGCTATCATTTATATCCTCCTTTAGTGGTTTGAGGACACTTGGTGCTAATTTCTCCTTCAAATTCCTTTCTTTTGAAAAAATAACATTAGGCTGTTGTGGTAATACACTTCCCAAAACAAGATCGTTTTTTTTGTAATATATGCCAATGTTTTGTGATGGCTTGTTTGATTTTATTAGATTCTCTATTGTATTTTGTTATAAATATTGTAGTGAAGTCTATTTTGCTGTGTTTCTTATCCTTTGTGTTAGGGGTTTTTATTAGAAGTTGTCTATCAAGATTATCAGTTCTCTTTTTAGCTTCCATTATAATTTTCTCATGATACTTTTTTTCTTTAAATTTATTAATTCATGTTTTGGATTGTTCTTCGTAAACTTCTGGTTTTGTACAATTTCTCTTGATCCTCCTTAGTTGACATAGGGTACATTAGAAATCCACCTAGGATGTTGACAGCTATTATTCAATATGTAGTTATTGCTGTCTACAGCCTTAAAATATGTTTACGTCATCATTGCATTGTTTTCGACATAAATAACCAGGTCTAAAAACTCTACTTCTGTCTTGCTAAATTTGGAATTAAAAATTAAACTTAAATTATTGCTGCTAATATAATCTAAAAATGCGTAAGAGGTTTCTCTTGCTACTCTTTATGTGCCAACAATAATTATTTGTGTATTGTGAAGCTAGCAGTCCGGTCTCCATCTGTTCCTCTCGTGGCAGTTGCACCGCCATTCAAACCTCCTTCTCCATTCTGTGTCTGTGATACACAGGATCATGATAAAAAAACTGCTAATACTTATTAGTATTTTCTCTAAAAAATTAATGTATTTTAAACTAATTATTTAAAATATATGCTTTAACATGTTCTCACAGATATACATCATCTTTCATCAATCATATCAATGACATAGAACTATTCCATATCAGAGGTGAGCAAACGTTTTATACCGAGCCCCCCTTTTCACCCGTGATATTAGTCAGGCCCCCCTTCCTGATGTAATCCAAATCACATTACTATTTTTATTAATCGGAATAACATTTTTAAAACAGTAAAACATGACAAATGTTAACGGTTTGTTTTTAAATAAATCGCCATAGTAGTATAAGATAATACTGACTTCAATTTCTTTCTCCCCCACCATCAATCCTCTCCTTGATCCTCTTTCTCCCCCCTCTCCTCATCACTCCCCTTTATCTAATTTCTTCCCTACCTCCTCCTCATCTCTTCCCCTCCACTCTTCATCTCTCTTCCCTTCCCCTCCTACTCCAGCTCTCTCCCCCTCCTCCTCAAGCTCTCTCCTCCAGCTCTCACCCCATCCTCCAGATTTTTCCCTTTCCTCCTCCACCAGCTCTCTCACTCTCCTCCAACATGCCTACCTGAGGAACAGGGTGGTGATAGAGGTGAGCGAAGGGAGATAATGGTGGCAGGATGCCAGAGTTAAGCAGAGGAGCAGCCAGCCGAAGAGTTACGAGCTGCACGGAGGCCGAGCAGAACGACCGGGGAGGAGTGTGCTGTAGTAGCATAGACACCGGAAGTAATAAAGACTTCCGGGTCAGACCGCTGGGGCGCGCTCCTCCCTGGCCGTCCTTCTCTGTGTTCGTGCAACTCCTCTGCTTAACTCTGGCTGCCCACCGCCGCCGCCCCCATCACCTCCACCCCGCCTGCCTCTATCACAACCCTGTTTCATTCTGCGCCACCCTACGAAATCTTATGCCCTCCAGTTTGCGCACCCCTGCCATATGTGATATGCATATTTATGCGCTGATTAAAGAAGGGAGTGTACCAAACTAAGAGGAATTGCCTTTTTCTTCAGCCACTTTTTGTATACCCCTTTTAATCCTCTAGTAGCACTCCTTGTCAGTTGGATTTAACCTATTAAATCCTCATTTTTTGTGCTGATGAAGCGAAGTAACCCCTCTCCCTTCTCCCTATAATGTGAATAGTTGAGATAAAATCCAGTAAATAGAGGTAAATAATAAATTAGCCCTCGGTAAAAATCAAGAATATACATTTCAAAAAGGCAAAGATGAGAACACAGCTATTTGACATGTCAAAATAACGACTTAATATTCAAGCTAGCGTTTTACAACTTCTCTTTAGAAAAATAACTGCTGCGGCTTGCCCCCGTCCTGAAAACAGTAATTCTTGCTACATCTGTATGACTCAACTAGTACTGCATGTCAGCCAACATAGGACCAGATTCACAGAGCTTCGTTAAATCAGGGCAAATAATGTGATGTTACTTGAATAGGTAGTGGACGTTATTTCCTTGAGTTTAATGGGTATTCACAAAGCTAAATATATGCCGAACAATGCAATGTTAAGTTAGCACTGCCTTTCATTAGCTTCAAATAACATGGCTTTAAGAATGTCTTACCAAAAGAATCCTGTGAATAACAATAGCTTAATCATACCTGTGATCTTACACTTATCTAGACCTTGTCAAAGACCTACTTCAGGGTCTGCATGTGAGTAACGCCACCTTTATCTATGACCTGGAGTTACGTTACGTTAAATCCCTTTATTAACTATACTGAGCTCTGTGGGTATGCCTTGTTAGAGGGAACACCTCTTTACAGATCATTAGCACTAATGTCTGTCATACTAACGCAAAGGCTCATTATGGCTGAAAACAGCACTTAACACTGTGTTAGTGTGTATCTGGGATATAGTGTGTCTAATTGCCACATTCACACCATTCCCAAAAGTCCATCGTAACCATTCCTTAATTCAACCCACATGTTCGCTAAGTTTCATTAATATAGTGACAACCTCTTCACTGTAATTTAACCTATCAATAACATACAAATCATCTTTCTCTAAAAAGTATTGACACATATACACCCATTGAACCATTCCACTTCCATCCAACTTCTTTTTTCCACTTCGTGTGAGTATTGATGCAGCAAATTGCTAAATGGACATGTACAGCATCTCTAAAATAAAAAGGAGAAGGAAACCTGTGAAGTAACGCAGTTTCCTGCACAGCTGGTCCACCAACAATAAAACAAATCAAACAGGTATTTACACCACAGTTCTATAAACGTGTGTACTGGCGGGTGTCTTGCAGGGCCATGTGTAACAGTTAATTTATCAACTGAAATGAGGAACACTTTGGGCTTGGGGTTTTAAAACAAGACAGGGTTAAATTAAGCATCACAGTGATAATCCTGAATAGAACATTAACTCCTGATTGTTTTATTATGAGGGTGAACATATCAATCCTAATCTGTCATTATTACACTAGTAGCAGAAATAATAGAAAATACATTGAAAAATATAGATAAATAGAACATTTAAGGTGTTTATGCTGCAGATTCTCAGTTCAATCAGAAATGTACACAACAATAAGCGTAGAAATAAATCTAAACCATTCTGGGTTTTAATTAAAGTTCTTCTTTCAAAACGTTTTCCTGATTACTGTAGCTATTTCCTTTCCAAAAGATCCCTTGTCCTTTAATGCAATATTTCTCATATAGGGTATCTTCAATTACTCCCTTTAAAAGCAGACTGTTCTATGCAATATTGTTCATTGAGCAATGTTCCATCTCACATTAATTGTTACTAATGTACAACCTTGTACTATGTGGTTATGAGTGTAATGTATTTAATAAAGCAGGAAAATGTTTTAGTACTGAATTGGATCAGTGGCAATTTCACTTTATCCAAAATATATAAATAGATTAATTAAATGCTGAACATTTACATATTCTACCATAAAGCATAATTTTTCCTTTATACTTTGGAGTTATTACTTGCATGATTGCATGACTCGGGAGCACGCTTGAGACACGGTCTATTTTATTCAGCATTGTCATGCTAATCTGATAACAAATTACAATTTAAGTCCCAAATACATAAATTACAAGAAACTCTCTAACTAATTGAAAAGATGGGAAATTGAATGCAAAAGTTTTTGAGATGCACATACAGATAAAGCAGGATTTATGTTCAACAGCCATGCAAAAGTGTGCACCTCATCCACGGCTCGCCGTGCACCTCACCGCACGGACCTCATTTGTGGTCAGACGGAATTATTATTTGTGTTGTTGCCACTTAGTGCGTGTCCGGCAGGTGGAACACTGAATATCTTTGCCTATGATGCCTCTAATACTCTGAATGCTACAGTGGCTGAAGAGAAGATAAAATGTACACATCTTTGTCTAATGACCTTGCACATCTCTACTGTGGTAGTTTCATACTTTATTAAAAAAAAAACACTCTGCGTTAACGGAATCTATCTCATAACGTTTGTACTGTACTGTGCATGGGATGGGATATGGCACTTACCCATTGCCACACAAGACCGGCTTGCAGTTATATGATACATTGCGTCGTTCAAATAGGGACAGAGATCTATGAGTATATCATTAAGACATACCCATACTACAAAAGAAAACAGCAAACCAAGAAGGTTGAAAGAATTATATTCAACACAATTTAAGCATTAATTATTGCTTTATTAGAACAACGCGTCCCGACAAAAGGGGGAGGTGCTGGGCCCTGCACGCGGATGTAAATGTTCGATAATGGAGACTTTTGATAGAGAAAGAGATTGGTCAGGCCCAAGAGATTGAAAAATTAGCCCAGGTTACTGTATTAGCTGATATCACTGGTATTGGGTGTTTTTCCCACCTGACTTCAGTTATTAATTTGATGTATGAAAACTATAGGGGAACCCCCGCAACTGTCGCTAAAGTGGATGTAGGTGCTCCCTAGGTAGGTATATTAGATAGCAAACGGAGAACAGAAATCTAGATTGGGCACTCAATACACCTGGTGGGTGATGAGTGAATGAATTAAAACAAACTTTAATAGACACAGCTTAAGTTTAAAGCAGGCTATCACCCCTCACCATAAATAAACCTATGTATGTGCCAATGTAAAGAGGTTTACACAATACAAATCTCGTGATAGATAATTAGGATAGGGTAAAACAGCACTGACCAAACACCAGCTCTGTTAATCAGGGCTGGTCAATAAAAGGTCAGTGCTAGTGGGAGGGTAGAGTAGTATATAGAAATAGTATAGGTACACTAATGTGCACCCTACTGATATAGTGTAGGCATGAGGAGAAAAAAGCCTCTTTTTACCGGTGCTCCTGTAGACCATCCAGTCATAGAAGCCAGTTATAATTGTTCCACACGCCGCAAACGCCGGGGGATAATGCCGCCAGCTGACTCGCAAGTCAGCATCTGAGACATGCGCTTGCCCGTATGCCTGAAGTGCGCGTTTCGCGTAACCACGCTTTCTCAAAGGCAGAGCTGGTGTTTGGTCAGTACTGTTTTACCCTATCCTAATTATCTATCACGAGATTTGAATTGTGTAAACCTCTTTGCATTGGCACATACATAGGGTTATTTATGGTGAGGGGTGATAGCCTGCTTTAAACTTAAGCTGTGTCTATCTATATAGTGTACTGAATGTATGTGTAATTCAGTTTTTTACTTGTGCCATATTATATGGTTTGGGGACTATACCTATCCCCATATACGAAGGTCCACTTAACTTGAGATTTTATAAATATCTAGGTGGACTGAACTATATCCATATACCCTGTGTTGGTAAATTTAATCACATAGCAACGTAGATCTATACCATCATTTGCCTTATTTCCTATGGTATACACCTACCCAGTCATTTGTGTCTGTGTGCCATTAGCATGGTTTTGTGGCATCTGGCAGACCTGTCTAGGATTCGCATTTGTATTTGTAATCGTTGCCCTACTATGACCTCAGGGTTTATGTACTGATACACATACTGCAGTAGAGTTCTCTACCTTTGTTTACTCTCACAAGTGGTCTATTTTAGCCACTTGTTTTGATTGCATAACACTAATTTGAATGTATTGACAATCAATATATTTGTGATCTCGAACCTGGTAATTCAAGTTCACATTTAGGGGCCTATGCAGAGAGCAGCGGTGGAATTAATTGGAGATAGTAATAAATAGTACCTTTTTTGACGTGATTTAATCTCCATATGCAAGAAGGTCATAAAACTGCATTTAAAATCATGTCTGCATATGGAAAGTTTCAACCGGCGATATGCGCGCTGTTGAAACTTGTTGTAAAAAAAATCGCGTTTTTTTTTTTTCCCCCACCGGCCGCCGAGCTCCAGCTTCTTGCCAACTTTTGTTGGCGGAGGTGAATGTTGAAAATCGCGCCATTTTGTTGGCGCGAACAGCCGCTAGATGGCGATCGCGCCTTTCTGAATACGGACGTTTTTAACACTGGAGAGATTTAGGTTCTCGCCAGCCGCGCGGCGAGATTTTCAAATAAAAAAAAAAATGGCGCTTGTTTCAAAACTCGCCATTACCTGCCTTTCTAAAGGCAGATTTTGCCAAAAAATGGCGCTTTTCCCGATAACGCTGCTCTCTGCATGAGGCCCTTAGGATTTATACGTTTAATATTAGTTTTACTCCCCTATATTTTAAGTGGTCTATTAAAGTTTGTTTTAATTCATTCACTCATCACCCACCAGATGTATTGAGTGCCCAATCTAGGTTTCTATTAATTTGATGTACTCCAGTATCTGATCCCAGAATCTAGAGATGTAGCCACATGACCAAAGAAAATGTTTTAGGTTAGCCCCGTGGGCCCCGCAATTAGGGCACTATGTGGTATCTGTCTCTATATGTTTCTGATGTCTAGTGAATGCTAAGTATGCTCTGTACTGTATCTTATCCTGAATTGCATTTCCCTCCAGGTTTCTGATGATATAATCTTACATATTCTTATTATCCTTGTTTTAAGTCGTCAATAGTCTGGATTTCTGGGAAGTCTTTCTGCCAGGCTTTGAGAGTATGCATGCTGCCCCCATTATAAAGTTCAGATAAAGAATATATGTTATCTACCTTTATGCTAAAATAGTAATCTAATTTATTGTTGACTAAAAGATGTGTCTTGTAGAATGCTTGGATATTGGGGAAATTTGTATTTTCCAGCTATTTCCTGGATTGTCATGAATTTTTATGTATTGTGGCATACAGTAGTCCCAGGATATTAGGCAGCTTTCAGCTTTCTGTACAATTTAGATGAGAAAGTGCTGCCTCACTCTCTCTCTCCTAGAGCCTGGAGGCTGGGACACTGCTGCTCCCTGCATCCAGTCAGAGAAGGACACCCCCTTCAAGATAACAAAAAACCCTATTCTTATGAATTCTGTAACCAATTGTAAATATTCTGTATTTCGTATAGTTGAAAAGCAGATAAGTCGCCCAACCTTAAAAAGGGAATCTTCTGTCCACTAAGAGCTCCGATTGAGCATGGTTTATTTTTTTTATGTATTTCTATGTAAGTGTTGCAGTCCCCTGCTAGGACTGAATCTAACAGACAAACACCTGAGTAACTCAAATGTATTTCAAAGAGTTGCAGTCCCCCTGCTTGAGACTAATCTTACCGGCACAAGCCTGAGTACCTTCAATGTATTTCAGTTACAGTTGCAGCGGGGACGGAATAAAGAAGCACACGCCTGAATGTTACAATATTGTGCTACATATTCTCTTTGTTACCTTCATTCCTTAATACAATGTATTTTAGTTGGTTGGTTTAATTATTGTGTTTTTTTGTTGATGAATGTTTTTTTAATTCTTGTTTATTTTTGGTGTTTGGTTTTTAAATTCTTGTGGGGTATTTTGAATTTGCTTGTTTTAATTATTGTGTTTTTTGGGTGTTTGGTTTTTTTAATTCTGTTTTTTTGGTGTTTGCTTGTTTTCCTTTTGTTTGTTTTTTTGGTGTTTGCTTCTTTATTGTTGTTTATTTTTAGTGTTTTGTTTATTTAATTCTTGTGTTTACTTTTGGTGATTGTTTTTATTTAATTTTGTATTTTTGGTGGTTGTTTATTTAGGTTACCCATTTATTGCTATAGTGGCAAAGCATGTCCATTTTATATGGGCATGATTTCACACTGTGCAAATCAATGGGTGGTGGGGGTAGTTGCCATGCCGGGAGAAGGAGTGGCTCAGTGAGTAAAGTGTCTCTGTAAAGAGCTATGTAAAATTAGCAGCGCTTTACAAGAACATGCTATTACAGTATTATTATTATTAATAACCATACATGTGCACCAGAGCAGGATTATCTATTGTTTTTTTCACACACACATTATTTACACATATATATTAATGATATATTATATATTTAATTTAATATTCACTATTACATCACTGAATCACTATATATCATTATTTAAACATGTAGATCATAATTAATAGCACATTTATTAAACACACTTCACCATTCACACATTTAGCACATGTATTATATGTAATCTTACGCATTCATCCTTTCATTTTTTAACCATATTTTATTCTATGAATGCATGTGTTTATATTATCCATGTATGTAACATTGTAGTTATTTTTCTTTTTCTGTTTATTATTCAGGTAGCCATCCGTAATTTATGTATTTAGAATATTTATGTATGAAATTCATTTAGAATATGCTTTTACTTCTCAGTTAGCCTGCCTCACATTGCTCATGTATTGTGTGTCTTCCCCCTGTACTGTTTTTAGCCATTTGCAAACAAATCATCTCACTCAAATTTGGGTGTAGCTTGAATTTTTTAATTGAATATTTGAACATTTTGGACTATATAAGCTATGAGGATAGATCCATTCCTTATCCTCTGATGAAGACGCCATTACCTTTGCGACAAAACGCGTAAGGGCGCTACTTACAAGCACCATGTGTCTAGCTCATTGACCTCCTGCTGAACTAGAAGGGAACTGTGGAGCTGCGGAACGAAAGGAGCGTGTGCTGTTTAGCCGGGGGGCCGCTGAAGTGGATGCACATCACAACGGAAATACCCGGCGGCAGAGAGAGAACACACGCTGCAGCCACGAGACTGCTGTTCCTGACCAACAGAGTGACACTGGGTGTTTTTGTCATATGCGCAAGTCCTATCTCATTGCTGTGAGTTTTTTTTTATTTTAGCTCTTGATCCACTGCTGGATGAAGGTGTCCCCAATGATCTTCCATGTACTACAGTTAGAAGCCTCTCCTCCGCTGGGCCTTTTAAATTGGAGAGAGAGAGGAGGAGAAGAGAGGAGGAGAAGAGAGAGGAGGAGGAGAGAGGAGGAGGAGGAGGAGGAGAGAGGAGGAGGAGGAGGAGGAGAGAGGAGGAGGAGAGAGGAGGAGGAGGAGAGAGGAGGAGGAGAGAGGAGGAGGAGGAGAGAGGAGGAGGAGAGAGTGGAGGAGAAGAGAGTGGAGGAGAAGAGAGAGGAGAAGAGAGAGGAGGAGAAGAGAGAGGAGGAGAAGAGAGAGGAGGAGACGAGAGAGGAGGAGACGAGAGAGGAGGAGAAGACAGAGGAGTAGAAGAGAGAGGAGAAGATAGAGGAGGAGAAGGAGAAGAGAGAGAGGAGGAAGAGAGAGGAGAGAGACTTATGCCCAGCTAGGAAGAGGCTGGCACAGTCCCCTAGGCTCGCTGGACAGTGATCGCGGAGCCTGTTTTGACTGCCTGGGTTGTAAATCCCAGGAAGAAGGAAGGATATGAGACTGTACTGAATCAGGGATGTCCTATCCAGGACCTTGAAGCTGTTGTAGGGTCCAGAGGGAATTACCTGGAGCCCTAAAGACTGTACATATTGTTTACCTATACTAGTACATGTTTGGGCTGATAACCAACTTAGCTGGCGGTCCCGTTAGAGAGGGCTGCAGCTATATGTTTATTCAGTCTCCTATGAAGGAGTTGATGTTTATTTTATGATTTATTTTACTTTAAAGGGACGGTGGGCCTGTTATTGTATTATTTAACCCCTGTAAAGAAACCCTGTGTGAAGGAGTGCAGAGTTTCCTGCCTTAATATGGTACCTGCGACGTGATGCAGACATCACATATATATATATATATATATATATGAAAGAAAAAAGAAAAGAAAACAGGCGCACACCTAGTGCATTAAAGTTTAACAATAATTTTATGGAACATTTAAAACCAGACAAATGCCCACTCACAAGTAAAGCGTTATTTGAAAGCAGGTTGTTGCATTAGGCGCTCCTTTATTATTTCTGTTTTGTTTTGTTATATATATATATATATATATATATATATATATATACAGTACATATTGTGACATAGTCCAAAGATGTTAGGCAGCTTTCTGCCCCATTTTAGAGCAGAAAGTGCAGGAATAGTTACAAATGATCCGTTCCACAGCTTCCCATTACCTCAGGCAGCTGGATGGAAAATCCAGACCACAGATTACAATGGCTCTAGTTCTCCCTCACCTGCTCTTCTAATCACATGCACAGGTATTTAGAGCAGAGAGGTTTTGCATTTCACTCTCTCTCCTTGGAGCCTGGGGGCTGGGGGTGTCGCTACTCTCCTGCATCCAGTATCGAGGTTGACGGCCTCTCCACGTATGACAGTACCAGAGGATTTGCCTGGACACCACGAACAGATAAGACAAAACAAATGGTTACTGCTGTTGCTAAAAGACTGTGCTGTATCTTGTGTCCCTAAATGAGAGAGCATTGTTTTAAGCTGGGGAACCAGTTTAGTTGGCCAGCAGCTGTTAGAGAGACTGATTCTGATGTGTAGTTAGATCCCTGAAAGGGATAGGATTTGCTTATATGATTTTGGTTTTATTTCTTGAAATAACAGTGTGGGAAATATTGTAACACTGAAATGTGTGAACTGCTGAATGAAAGTATCTGAGTACCTCTAACCTACACATGTAAAAGCTGCAGTACCTTACTTGGATGAAAATAAAGCAGGCAGTAGCCTGAGTTAAGCAGCATAATACTTTGCATGATCCTGTTTGTTGTATAATTAACCCTAGAAGACTGTGTCGGGAAGAACCCAGACAGACGTCAGCACTACAAAAGAGGGGCGTTTGTCACATATGGTGGAGAATGCGGGTCGACACTAAAAAGTCTGTGGGTTTGCAAATAAATGCGGGGGTTTAAAATGGCCGCCAAGCTGAACTAAAGTACAGATGCTATGAGTGAAGTCTGTCCCAATGTGTATATCAGTTGTGCTTCTAGCATACACAGAGAATGTGCGAAGTGTGGATGCAATAGCACCCTGAACCCAAACAGAAAACCAAAATGTTTTGCTGAAGAAGAAAAAAAAAAAAATTGCATCTAGCAAGTGCTGTTTGTAAAGCTAATGCATTTTGCTGAAGTGAGTGAAATTGCAGCTAGCAAATTGTTCCTGCCGGGTTTCTAAAATGGCCGACGTGAAATGTTTGTTTTGTAATGTACATAATCATGAAAAACAGTGTCCCTTCAGGCCATACGATGATGATGATGATGATGATGATGATGATGATGATGATGATGATGATGACGACTCGTATGTGGCCCCTGGAGGAGAGCCGTACCCACAGATGAATTTAGTATGCTGGGCCTGTCATAAAGTAGGTCACATGGAAGATGTGTGCCCCAAAATTTTCAAAGACAAACAGCTGCAAAAGCAAGCAACGCCCTATGTGTGCAAGCAAGATGTGGAAGCTGATACCAGTGAGCGTGTGCCCAGTACCACTGATATCTCTGGAGCTAATAAAGCAAAAAGAAAGAAGAAGATAAAGAAAACTGTCCCTCAAGTCACAGGGGAAGTGACCGAGCCACTTGAACCTGCGCTGTCAGGACATGCGTCAGAAAGGCTCCGAGATGTGCTGCAGACCGGAGTGATCGGCAGAATTGTCACGGGAACAGTGGCAAAGGAAAAGGAGGAGCAAAGGGAAGCTGAATCCTTGAACCAGGATAAAGAGGCTTTGGTTTCTGCACTCCAAGCTGCCCGCCATAATTATGAAGTCCTGTGGCAGGATTTGGTGAAGGAGCGAGAATGTTGGAAGAAGGAGCAAGAATCTAACAATAAGGTGCGAGAAGCGAACGCCGAGTTACAGAGGTGTATACTTCCAGCTTTACAAGAGCACGAGGCTTTGAAGAAAACAGAGTCTCTCTTAAGGAGTGAGCTGGAAGAGGTGACGACTAGTCTGGAAAAGGCCAACACCGTAATTGTCACCATGGATGAAAAACAGATTAAGTCTGACAAATTGATTGCTATCCTAAAACAGAAATACGGGAAGGCTCTACAAGAGGTTCATGCGCTCAGCACAGAGGTGCAACACTTGCGCCTGGAGGGCCACGGTCTGAACACAGAGCTGGGAATGTTGAAGCAAACCCATGAGATTGCCCTAAGTGAGTTAGAGACTGTAAAGCAAGAAAATGAGACTCTGAAATTGGAAAATTCAGATTTGACTGACCAAGCAGAAAAAATAAAGAAACAGTTGACTCAAGAAAAATTAGAAGTGCAGGAAGCACTGATGCACACTCAGAGCCAGCACCAGGAAGAAATGGACGCTCTGAGAACAGAATTGCGAGATGTATGCACAAAACAGAATTCTCTCGTGGAGGAACTTAACATTTTGAAAAAGGAGAAAAGCATTAGAATAATTCAGAAGCACTGCAAAGCTCTTATCCAAGGAAGAAGGGAAAGAGAAAATTATCAGCGTAAACGCGCCGCAACTATCATCCTACAGGCTGCCTACAGAGGGATGAAAATTCGTGTGTTCAATCACCGGAATAAAGCAGCCTGTGTTCTTCAATCATTCTACCGTGCCCGCATGGTACGAAACAGGTTCCTCATTATGAAAGGAGCAACTATAAAAATCCAGTCTCTGACTAGGATGACACAGAACAGGATTCGCTATCAAACCCTGAGAAATGCGTCACTGGTTATCCAGCTACTTCCGCCTGAATAAATGTAGACCTCAGGAAAGAGAGGTCCAAGACTACATGCCTGCCGGCTGCAAAGGTAAAATGCCACAGGGTACAGCCAGAGTTAGTGAGAGCCCCATCAAGGTGAAGGTGCTCCAGGTAATCAGTGCTTCATCTTCTAAATACCATATAATTGCCCCAAAGGAAAAATCCCAAATCTCTGTGAGTGATGGTCATGAGAAAATACATGGCAGTAAGAAGTACCATAAAGGTTCAAAGGTCGCAAATCAAAAGCGACGAAGGTCAACGCTGGCCTTGAATTTTTCCGGCTCTCGCCACTCTGGGCCACAATATAAAGACAAAGACTATCCGGGCCCAGAGTTCCGTCAGAAGCTAAAGAAACAGTCCAGTCATTTGCAGTTTGCAGCGGCCTATGAAATAAAGTCAGGAAATGTAATGGACTGGAAGTCAAAAAAAAAAAAAAAAAAATGTGTTTGGGGAATTGACCGATATTTTTTTTTGTTATTACACGTGTGGACTATGTCACGGACACTTAACTATGCAAATAAGCTATTGTAGTTAAGGTATATTAGGCCTCTAGAATAAGCATTTTGTCAAGGGTACAGTGTTATATTGGTTCTCTGTGTTGAAAATGTAGCTAAACTACAAATTTAATATACAGGGTTGATGGCCCTTTCAGTTGGTAAATTATATAATGAAGTTCATATTCGTGTCATGTGAATACTTAATGTTGTACTGAGGAGTTAGCTCAAGTATTTCAGGTAGGACGCTCACCCCAGTGAGGTCCATGGCCGCTCACCCCAGTAGGTGTGAGCTGGGGAGGGGGATATGTGACATAGTCCAAAGATGTTAGGCAGATTTCTGCCCCATTTTAGAGCAGAAAGTGCAGGAATAGTTACAAATGATCCGTTCCACAGCTTCCCATTACCTCAGGCAGCTGGATGGAAAATCCAGACCACAGATTACAATGGCTCTAGTTCTCCCTCACCTGCTCTTCTAATCACATGCACAGGTATTTAGAGCAGAGAGGTTTTGCATTTCACTCTCTCTCCTTGGAGCCTGGGGGCTGGGGGTGTCGCTACCCTCCTACATCCAGTATCGAGGTTGACGGCCTCTCCACGTATGACAGTACCAGAGGATTTGCCTGGACACCACGAACAGATAAGACAAAACAAATGGTTACTGCTGTTGCTAAAAGACTGTGCTGTATCTTGTGTCCCTAAATGAGAGAGCATTGTTTTAAGCTGGGGAACCAGTTTAGTTGGCCAGCAGCTGTTAGAGAGACTGATTCTGATGTGTAGTTAGATCCCTGAAAGGGATAGGATTTGCTTATATGATTTTGGTTTTATTTCTTGAAATAACAGTGTGGGAAATATTGTAACACTGAAATGTGTGAACTGCTGAATGAAAGTATCTGAGTACCTCTAACCTACACATGTTAAAGCTGCAGTACCTTACTTGGATGAAAATAAAGCAGGCAGAAGCCTGAGTTAAGCAGCATAATACTTTGCATGATCCTGTTTGTTGTATAATTAACCCTAGAAGACTGTGTCGGGAAGAACCCAGACAGACGTCAGCACTACAAAAGAGGGGCGTTTGTCACAATATATATATGTGTAAAAAAGCAGCACGCACTCCAATGTAGATATCCAGAAAGGCCTGGTGCTAGTCCCACAAATAATGTAAAGAGTACGTTACCATCCAGCAGGGCAGCAGAACAGCAAAGAGAGACAGCACTGAGTGTTGTCTCTCTTTGCTGTTCTGCTGCCCTGCTGGATAGTAACATACTATCTTACTATATATATATATATATGGGGTTGGTTATACTGGCTTTGCAAAATGAAGCAGGGATAGGTTTCACCACACTTAGTAAAGTTATGGTGGGTAAAAAAAGTGACAAAAACTTCCACAGTAAAGCATATAGCAAATGGAAATATTAATGTATGCTCATTTGCATGTCTTAGACAGGTCTGCAACCCTACTCTAGACGGACGTTCACAGAGGTACACAATTGGAGACTTTATAAGTTGAAATTATAACAAGGATTTATTGTGCCTTTTCCTTAACATCAGGAAACCATCCAAACAAGGGGGAAACACAGCTTCTGTACAATTTAGATGAGAAAGTCCTGCTCACTCTCTCTCTCCTAGAGCCTGGAGGCTGGGACACTGCTGCTCCCTGCATCCAGTCAGAGAAGGACACCCCCTTCAAGATAACAAAAAACCCTATTCTTATTAATTCTGTAACCAATTGTAAATATTCTGTATTTCGTATAATTGAAAAGCAGATAAGTCGGCCAACCTTAAAAAGGGAATCTTCTGTCCACTAAGAGCTCCGATTGAGCAGGGTTTATTTTTTTATGTATTTCTATGTAAGTGTTGCAGTCCCCTGCTAGGACTGAATCTAACAGACAAACACCTGAGTAACTCAAATGTATTTCAAAGAGTTGCAGTCCTCCTGCTTGAGACTAATCTTACCGGCACAAGCCTGAGTACCTTCAATGTATTTCAGTTACAGTTGCAGCGGGGACGGAATAAAGAAGCACACGCCTGAATGTTACAATATTGTGCTACATATTCTCTTTGTTACCTTCATTCCTTAATACAATGTATTTTAGTTGGTTGGTTTAATTATTGTGTTTTTTTGTTGATGAATGTTTTTTTAATTCTTGTTTATTTTTGGTGTTTGGTTTTTAAATTCTTGTGGGGTATTTTGAATTTGCTTGTTTTAATTATTGTGTTTTTTGGGTGTTTGGTTTTTTTAATTCTGTTTTTTTGGTGTTTGCTTGTTTTCCTTTTGTTTGTTTTTTTGGTGTTTGCATCTTTATTGTTGTTTATTTTTAGTGTTTTGTTTATTTAATTCTTGTGTTTACTTTTGGTGATTGTTTTTATTTAATTTTGTATTTTTGGTGGCTGTTTATTTTTTAGGTTACCCATTTATTGCTATAGTGGCAAACCATGCCCATTTTATATGGGCATGATTTCACACTGTGCAAATCAATGGGTGGTGGGGGTAGTTGCCATGCCGGGAGAAGGAGTAGCTCAGTGAGTAAAGTGTCTCTGTAAAGCGCTACTTAAAACTAGCAGCGCTTTACAAGAACATGCTATTATTATTATTATTAATAACCATACATGTGCACCAGAGCAGGATTATCTATTGTTTTTTTCACACACACATTATTTACACATATATATTAATGATATATTATATATTTAATATTCACTATTACATCACTGAATCACTATATATCATTATTTAAACATGTATATCATAATTAATAGCACATTTATTAAACACACTTCACCATTGTGAGGAATCAGGGATCGCGGCGTCTGCGCCCTGGTTCCTCTGCTGCTATATTCACCCCTGCTGCCGTGGCGCGCGTCCCTCGCCAGCGCCACTCACCTCCGGCGGTTCTGGGGGTTCCCCGTCGTCCTCGGCATCCCCATCTCCCAGCAGTACCTCACGCGGCCGCCATGTTGCCCGGGCGCGCGCATGAACAGCGCGCGCCGGGCGAAGTTAATTTATTCACTGCTCTGGCAGTGAAGACCCGCCCCCAACACAGGAATAAGATCTCCTGTCAAGACAAAAGTCCTCACCTGCCTGCCAATCAAGGGAACCTATCCAGGATGGCTCCACGCAGTCCTCCAGGTCTGCCTTCACTTCTGATTGGTCAGCCACACTTTATAATGCCAGTCCTTCCTATCATTCATTGCTCGACATAGTTTTCACTTGGATTACTACTCTGGCGTTTTCTCTCTTATTCTCTCAGGTTACGACTTGGCTTGGCGGACGTCTCTCTCTGGCTCTCGACCCCTGCTTGGACAAACGACCTTCCGGAATTCTCCAATCCCAGACTTTGGCTAACGGCAATGACAACGGCATTTCTACACCGGTACCGGCAAGTATTGCTAGCTAAATAACACCTGGCCTGGCAACGCCAAATCACCACACTCCAGACACGCTCCCTTTGCTGCGGGTGCGTGCTTCTATACGTTCCTCACCTCAGTGAAAGGAACGGGTCAGGTCTGCGGGCAGCACCGGTGTAACATTATGTCGAGCCCACAAGACGCAGACCAGACTGTGGACTCTATGATGACGGCCATGTACCAACAAATACAGGCCTTAACGGATCAAGTGGCTCTCCTCTCCCAGCAGGTATTGGACCGGCCTTTACAGGCACCGCCTGCGGCTGCACCACACGCCTGTCGTGGCTTTCTCAACTAGTGCGAGATCCAGTTCGAGATGGCTCCCCAGTTGTATGCTACTGGCCGGAAAAAGGTAGCCTACGTATATAGTCTGCTCACAGGTAATGCACTGGCATGGGCCTCTCCGATCTGGGAACTAGGCCCTGATATTACCCGCGATTAGGCGGCCTTCAGACGGGACTTTCAACAGGTTTTTGATACCCCCGCACGTCAAGAGACTGCTTCTGATACCCTGCTAGAGCTTACACAGGGACGTCGGCCTGTGGGCCAATACGCCTTGGAATTCAGAACTATAGCAGCTGAGACTCAATGGGGTCAGGAGGCCTTAGTCGCCGTCTTCTGGAAAGGTCTATCGGAGTCTCTGAAGGATGAACTTGCTTCTCACACCAGGCCAGAGTCACTGGAGGATCTCATCTCCCTGGCTACTCGTATGGATCAGCGCCTTCAGGTACGCCGCGCTCAGCATCAGCTTCCCCGGTCTACGCCTTTCCGTGCTTCCTTTTCCAGGTTCTCTACTAACCAGAGACCCGTCGTCTCCCCGTTACCGGCGCTGGAGGCTCCAGAGCCGATGCAACTTGGAGTTCAGCAACCTCGGGCACCGTCACGACAACTTCGCTCTACTGGGGAGTCGTGCCATCATTGCGGAGCTTCTGAGCAGCGCACCCGTAACCATCCACCATCTCCGGGAAATGACTAAGCCCAGTGAGTACGAAGGGGCGCTCTCTGGGTACTGAATCTCCTTGTCCCCCTCCCAGAAGGGAACTTCCCAAAAGATTGACTATTCCCGTCTCCCTTTCAGGACCGACTTTCCGCACCTCCACAGCTGCATTTATCGATTCCGGCGCAGGAGGGAACTTCATAGATCAAACCTTTTCTGAACAAAATCAGATTCCGCTCTCCAGGAAGGACTCTCCCATTGCCTTGGTCGGGATTGATAATCGACCTCTCACCCCGGCTTATATCTCCTTAGAAACCGGACCTATCACCCTTTCTACTCATTCTCACAAAGAGACTCTGGGTTTTGATGTTATTCATGCCCCGGGAACACCTATCACGCTTGGCTTGCCCTGGTTACAGAAGCATAATCCACTCATCGATTGGGTTTCTCCTAACCCTATTAACTGGAGGTCAAGGTCAGGGGAACCTTCTTTCTCTATCAAGCAACCATCCTTTCTATTAGCCAACACATCCAGTTCTCTGAGGGAGTTACCTTCTCCATACGCCGAATTCATGGACGTTTTCAGCAAGACACAGTCCGAACTTCTACCTCCTCATCGTTCCTACGATTGTCCGATTGATCTGGTACCTGGTTATACCTTGCCTAAAGCCAAATCTTATCCTCTCTCATTGCCCGAGACCGAAGCTATGGACGAATATATTCGTGAGAATCTTAAGCGGGGCTTCATATGTCATTCCAATTCTCCTGCGGGGGCTGGATTCTTCTTTGTCAAAAAGAAAGATGGTACCCTCAGACCATGTATTGATTACCGGGGTCTGAACCATATCACGGTGAAGAATCGTTATCCACTCCCACTCATTTCCGAACTCTTTGATAGACTTCAGGGGGCCAATCTCTTTACTAAACTGGATCTTCGTGAGGCATACAACCTCATCCGCATCCGGGAGGGCGATGAATGGAAGACTGCCTTCAACACCCGTAGCGGACACTACGAATATCTAGTGATGCCCTTCGGGTTATGCAACGCACCGGCAGTTTTTCAGGACTTCATCAATGACATCTTTCGGGACGTTCTTAATCGATTTGTCATTGTATACCTGGATGACATCCTTATTTTTTCTCAAAACTTACAGGATCATATCATCCATACGAAGTTTGTGCTTTCACGCCTCCGAGAGAACCGGTTGTTTGCTAAAATGGAGAAATGCATTTTTCATCAGTCTACCACTTCCTTTCTCGGATACATCATCTCCAACAAAGGCTTGGCCATGGATCCAGAGAAGCTAAAGGCCGTTGTGGATTGGCCACAACCCAATTCCCTCAAATCTATTCAACGGTTTTTAGGTTTTTCTAACTATTAACGGAAGTTTATCCGCAACTTTTCTACCATTGTCGCTCCTATCACGGCACTGACCAAAAAAGGTGCAGACCCTTCATCTTGGTCTCCAGAGGCTGTCACGGCATTCGAGACACTGAAACAAACTTTTGTCTCTGCTCCCATCCTTCGACACCCTAACACGAATTTCCCCTTCACCTTAGAGGTTGACGCTTCGGACTGTGGGGCTGGGGCGGTTCTGTCGCAGAAATTTTCTTCCCAGGATAAACTTCATCCTTGCGGGTTTTTCTCCAAAAAATTCTCCTCTGCAGAGAGAAATTATGACGTGGGCAATAGGGAACTTCTGGCCATCAAGTTGGCTCTTCAAGAATGGAGACATCTTCTGGAGGGGTCTAAAGAGCCATTCACTATTCTCACGGAGCATAAAAACTTATTGTATATTGAGAATGCCCGTCGTTTAGGTCCCCGCCAAGCTCGCTGGTCGCTTTTTTTTTCTAGATTTAATTTTGGGCTCTCATATATTCCTGGCACTAAGAACGTCAAAGCGGATGCTCTCTCCCGGCAATACTCTTCGGAAGAGAGATCAGAAAAAACCACCGAGTCCATCCTTCCTAAACAAAGAATCTTAGCAGCTGTAGCATTCAAGAATCTGGAGAGGATCATCAAATCTCAAGAGAATCTCCCGATCGGTCTGGTTGTTCCTAAAGACTCCTTGTACATGGAACCCAAATTCATTCCTGAAATACTGGATTGGGGACATGCCGCCCGCTCGGCGGGACATCCTGGATTCAAGAAGACGTTGGACCTCATCCGTCGCACTTTCTGGTGGCCCAATATGGTAAAGACCATTTTTTAATTTACTCGGTCTTGTCCGGTATGTGCACGGAACAAGACTCCTCGTCAGAAACCGCAGGGTCTCCTTTTACCTTTACCTATTCCGGAACGTCCCTGGTCCCACATATCGATGGATTTTATTGTGGAGTTGCCAAAGTCGAATGGCATGAATACCATTCTTGTGGTAGTGGATCGGTTTTCCAAGATGGCACACTTTATTCCTCTCAAAGGTTTACCCTCCTCACCCGCCCTAGCTGATATTTTCTCCAAAGAGATTTTTCGGATCCATGGGATTCCCATATCCATCGTGTCTGATCGGGGTTCACAGTTCGTCTCCAAGTTCTGGAGAAATTTCACCAAGAGACTGGGTATCTCATCTTCCTTCTCTTCTGGTTATCACCCTCAATCTAACGGACAGGCCGAGAGAGTTAATCAATCCCTCGAGAAATACTTAAGGTGCTTCGTCTCGAATTACTTATCTGGGCTGAGTTCGCCTTTAATTCTTCCAGGAATGAGTCTACCCGCGAGACCCCCTTCTTCATCAACTATGGATTCCATCCGGCTCGTCTACCTATTTCTAAATATTCCTCTGGAATACCAGCCGTAGACGAGCACATTGCCCTCTTACAGGACTCTTGGTTTAGAATCCAATCCGCACTACAAAAAGCATCATTGTCTTCCAAGAACCAGGCTGATCGTCACCGTCGTCCGGCACCTAATTACAAGATCGGAGACAAGGTTTGGCTATCATCCAAGAACATCCATCTCAAAACTTCTTCCATCAAATTAGCTCCTAGGTTTCTGGGTCCCTTTTCCATCTTGGAGCAGGTAAATCCGGTTTCCTTCCGACTCCAACTTCCTCAAAGCATGAGAATTCCGAATGTCTTTCACACCTCGCTTCTCAAACCATTCATCTCCAGTAGCCTCTTTCCGGACCACACTTCTAAACCAGATCCGGTGATGGTACAGGGTAATGAAGAATACGAGATTAAAGCTTTACTGGATTCCCGTCTTTCAAGAGGTAAAGTCCACTTTTTGGTACACTGGAGAGGTTTTGGACCCGAAGAGAGGTCATCGGTTCCCCTGAAAGATATTCATGCTCCAGGACTCCTCAAACGCTTCCGAGAGAAGTTTCAATCAAAACCATGGAAGAATCGTCCTGAGGCCGATCCTGAGGGGGGGGTACTGTGAGGAATCAGGGATCGCGGCGTCCGCGCCCTGGTTCCTCTGCTCCTATATTCTCCCCTGCTGCCGTGGCGCGCGTCCCTCGCCAGCGCCACTCACTTCCGGCGGTTCTGGGGGTTCCCCGTTGTCCTCGGCATCCCCGTCTCCCAGCAGTACCTCACGCGGCCGCCATGTTGCCCGGGCGCGCGCCTGAACAGCGCGCGCCGGGCGAAGTTAATTTATTCACTGCTCTGGCAGTGAAGACCCACCCCCAACACAGGAATAAGATCTCCTGTCAAGACAAAAGTCCTCACCTGCCTGCCAATCAAGGGAACCTATCCAGGATGGCTCCACGCAGTCCTCCAGGTCTGCCTTCACTTCTGATTGGTCAGCCACACTTTATAATGCCAGTCCTTCCTATCATTCATTGCTCGACATAGTTTTCACTTGGATTACTACTCTGGCGTTTTCTCTCTTATTCTCTCAGGTTACGACTTGGCTTGGCGGACGTCTCTCTCTGGCTCTCGACCCCTGCTTGGACAAACGACCTTCCGGAATTCTCCAATCCCAGACTTTGGCTAACGGCAACGACAATGGCATTTCTACACCGGTACCGGCAAGTATTGCTAGCTAAATAACACCTGGCCTGGCAACGCCAAATCACCACACTCCGGACACGCTCCCTTTGCTGCGGGTGCGTGCTTCTATACGTTCCTCACCTCAGTGAAAGGAACGGGTCTAGTCTGCGGGCAGCACCGGCGTAACAACCATTCACACATTTAGCACATGTATTATATGTAAACTTACGCATTCATCTTTTAATTTTTTAACCATATTTTATTCTATGAATGCATGTGTTTATATTATCCATGTATGTAACATTGTAGTTCTTTTTCTTTTTCTGTTTATTATTCAGGTAGCCATCCGTAATTTATGTATTTAGAATATTTATGTATGAAATTCATTTAGTATATGCTTTTACTTCTCAGTTAGCCTGCCTCACATTGCTCTTGTATTGTGTGTCTTCCCCCTGTACTGTTTTTAGCCATTTGCAAACAAATCATCTCACTCAAATTTGGGTGTAGCTTGAATTTTTTAATTGAATACTTGAACATTTTGGACTATATAAGCTATGAGGATAGATCCATTCCTTATCCTCTGATGAAGACGCCATTACCTTTGCGACAAAACGCGTAAGGGCGCTACTTACAAGCACCAGGTGTCTAGCTCATTGACCTCCTGCTGAACTAGAAGGGAACTGTGGAGCTGCGGAACGAAAGGAGCGTGTGCTGTTTAGCCGGGGGGCCGCTGAAGTGGACGCACATCACAACGGAAATACCCGGCGGCAGAGAGAGAACACACGCTGCAGCCACGAGACTGCTGTTCCTGACCAACAGAGTGACACTGGGTGTTTTTGTCATATGCGCAAGTCATATCTCATTGCTGTGAGTTTTTTTTTATTTTAGTTCGTGATCCACTGCTGGATGAAGGTGTCCCCAATAATCTTCCATGTACTACAGTTGCAAGCCTCTCCTCTGCTGGGCCTTTTAAATTGGAGAGAGAGAGGAGGAGAAGGGAGAGGAGGAGGAGAGAGGAGGAGGAGGAGGAGAGAGGAGGAGGAGAGAGGAGGAGGAGGAGAGAGGAGGAGGAGAGAGGAGGAGGAGGAGAGAGTGGAGGAGAAGAGAGAGGAGGAGAAGAGAGAGGAGGAGAAGAGAGAGGAGGAGAAGAGAGAGGAGGAGAAGAGAGAGGAGGAGACGAGAGAGGAGGAGACGAGAGAGGAGGAGACGAGAGAGGAGGAGAAGAGAGAGGAGGAGAAGAGAGAGGAGGAGACGAGAGAGGAGGAGACGAGAGAGGAGGAGACGAGAGAGGAGGAGACGAGAGAGGAGGAGACGAGAGAGGAGGAGACGAGAGAGGTGGAGACGAGAAAGGAGGAGACAAGAGAGGAGGAGAAGAGAGAGGAGGAGAAGAGAAAGGAGAAGAGAGAGGAGGAGAAGGAGAAGAGAGAGAGGAGGAAGAGAAGAGAGAGGAGGAGAGAGACTTATGCCCAGCTAGGAAGAGGCTGGCACAGTCCCCTAGGCTCGCTGGACAGTGATCGCGGAGCCTGTTGGGACTGCCTGGGTTGTAAATCCCAGGAAGAAGGAAGGACACGAGACTGTACTGAATCAGGGATGTCCTATCCAGGACCTTGAAGCTGTTGTAAGGTCCAGAGGGAAATACCTGGAGCCCTAAAGACTGTACATATTGTTTACCTATACTAGTACATGTTTGGGCTGATAACCAACTTAGCTGGCGGTCCCGTTAGAGAGGGCTGCAGCTACATGTTTAGTCAGTCTCCTATGAAGGAGTTGATGTTTATTTTATGATTTATTTTACTTTAAAGGGACGGTGGGCCTGTTATTGTATTATTTAACCCCTTTAAAGAAACCCTGTGTGAAGGAGTGCAGTTTCCTGCCTTAATATGGTACCTGCGAGGTGATGCAGACATTACATATATATATATATATATATATATATACACAGTACATATATATATGTGTTAAAAAGCAGCAAGCACTCCAATGTAGATATCCAGAAATGTGGAATTTAGTTGGTGGGTGGTCACAGCAACAGGAACTCAGCCGGATACATAAATGAATAAAAACAGCTTTATTGCACTGTAGTGCTGCACATCACATAACGGAGAACACCTCTGACGCGTTTCGTTCCGTTCAGGAACTTTATCAAAGAGTTTTTTATACCGTTACCTGTCAGAGCCTGGCTGTTGTTCCCCTCTACACAGGATCTTCAGGCCTGCCTAGTAGCCGTTCATTTTTCTATACATGCATCAGAGACTGTCTACACACCACTAATGCCAGTCCTATTGTGGACACTTGGAGCACCGGATATTTGGGGTTCATTCCCACATACCACAAATAGATATCCAGAAAGGCCTGGTGCTAGTCCCATAAATAATGTAAAGAGTACGTTACCATCCAGCAGGGCAGCAGAACAGCAAAGAGAGACAGCACTCAGTGCTGTCTCTCTTTGCTGTTCTGCTGCCCTGCTGGATGGTAACATACTATCATAATATATATATATATATATATATATATATATATATATATATATATATATATATATATGGGGTTGGTTATACTGGCTTTGCAAAATGAAGCAGGGATAGGTTTCACCACACTTAGTAAAGTTATGGTGGGTAAAAAAAGTGACAAAACCTTCCACAGTAAAGCATATAGCAAATGGAAATATTACTGTATGCTCATTTGCATGTCTTAGACAGGTCTGCAACCCTACTGTAGACGGACGTTCACAAAGGTACACAATTGGAGACTTTATAAGTTGAAATTATAACGAGGATTTATTGTGCCTTTTCCTTAACATCAGGAAACCATCCAAACAAGGGGGAAACACAGCTTCTATTCACTTGGGAGTGGTTCTAGTGAAATACTATTCAATTCACAACTCCCTTGGTTAAGCATGTCTCCCAGCCCCAAACACATAGCATGAAATGAACAGATAGAAAAAGTCTTGTAATAAAAGTCTTATCTGTTCCTCGTAGTTTGGAGGGAAAATCTTCTCTGTCCCTGGTTGCTACCTTTTCTTCAGGGTTTGTCAGCATTCAGGTTTAGAAGTTTCCCCTGTGTCTTGGAAGCAGCTCTGCTGTGTCTTCTGGCAGAGCTCAAGACATGGTCAGCTCCAGAGATCTGTGTTCTCTTGGTCAGTCTCTCCTGGGAGACTCAAGAACCTCTGCTCTGTCTCCAAAGTTCAGCTCACACGTAAGCTAAGGTGTCCCTTCCTGTCTCAAAGGCAGGCTTTTTCTAAGCCATCTAAATCAGGCAGGTGGTGTTAGTTAATTGCCTACCAGCAGTTAACCACCACACTGCTGGATTAGAGGCATATTATCACCCAGCACTTCCACTGCAGCAAGGGATTTTGGGAAATTACATGCAAATGAGCACACAGTGCCATCTTTTGCTTCAAAACCATTTAACATGGTCCCCTATAAGCTTAAGCTTGCTGAATTTCACAGCTTTGAGCACAGCCTGGGTTAAGATGCATAGCCAGTAAACACATCCTTAATGGGTCTCCTCAGTGGGGTTGGTTATACTGGCTTTGTATAAATGAAGCAGGGATAGGTTTTACCACACTTAGTAAAGTTATGATGGGTAAAAAAAGTGACAAAAACCCTCCACAGTAAAGCATACTGTATAGCAAATGGAAATATTACTGTATGCTCATTTGCATATCTTAGACAGGTCTGAACCCTGCCTTTCACCATTATCACCCATCACACAGCACTTCCACTGCAGCAAGGGATTCTGGGAAATGAGCACACAGTGCCACCTTTTGCTTCAAAACCATTTAACATGGTCCCCTATAAGCTTTTATATATATATATATATATATATATATATATATATATAAACACAGAAGAAAAAAGTCCCCAAACATGCACTCAAAATACCAAAATGTAACAAAATGTATTAAACAACACCAATAAAACAGACAGCTTACAAACACCGAAACCTCAAAAATCCCTCACATAAACAGACTCCAAATGTAATGAAGAGCTGAACCCTAAGCAGAAATTGCTAATGCAGTAGTACAGGGACTAAATAACACAGGCAAGAGCTACACTACAATGGAGAACCCCAACAGATCAGGGGAACCAGATTGATCCCCTAAAACGTCTTGACCGGCCGGTCAATTAAAGTAAGACTGAAATATTGGTGGAACAAAACCGTCAAATGAGCAAAACGCCCACAGGCGCAAAACGCGTCAGAGGTTCCTCTGGTGTTATTTGTTCTTTTAGCTTGTTGCCAACAAGCCAATAAATTGCTTTTAATTTTGAGCAATCCAGCCTCCATCGTTTTTCGAGGCAGTGCACCGCTTATTCCTTCCCCCACGGGACATCACTTCCGGTATCTTGAAAAAAAAACTAAATGTTCAAGAAAATTCAAGCCATTATAGGTCTGTCACAGTGGATTATTTCATTTAACAATGATTTGATAATATAATAAATATTCTTTGGAATTGGTGATGGCAGGATGACCTCAGCGAGTGCATGGTGTTTAGTGAAGAAGATAAGCACGTTGTAAAATGCTTGAGACAGAGCACGAATTATGGTCCATAGCGCTTAAATAAAAAAATTCCTGATAAAGGATGGTTGCTAGCAGGATTGAAAAAATGATTTAGTAAAACTATTTATCATTCAGGAGTGGGAGCAGCTGGATCAACGCATTATTGAATTTGCAATCAGACAGTGCAAGGTAGATAGGGGTAGAAGGTAGAGCACTGCCAAAAAGGAACAAAGGGCTGGGGCAAAAATAACTATTTATTAGGCATATAAGCCAAAAAGACAGACACACAAACTAAAACTCTGG
The DNA here is from genome assembly GCF_040206685.1 of Ascaphus truei. Classification (NCBI taxonomy): domain Eukaryota; kingdom Metazoa; phylum Chordata; class Amphibia; order Anura; family Ascaphidae; genus Ascaphus; species Ascaphus truei. The sequence continues at coordinate 114,449,761 of NC_134484.1, read as the reverse complement.
TGCGTTTTGATAAAGCGCCTCCACGGCGGGAAACGCATCAGAGTTTTAGTTTGTGTGTCTGTCTTTTTGGCTTATATGCCTAATAAATAGTTATTTTTGCCCCAGCCCTTTGTTCCTTTTTTGCAGTGCTCTACCTTCTACCCCTATCTACCTTGCACTATCCATTGATATAGAAGCACGATTATCCAGTGCATGCAGACGCACAGCAGCTGTTCCATCATGAGGATTTTCTCCAGAGCAGTCTAGTGGATCCGGTCTAAAGCCAGTGTGAGGTCGGCGCTCCAACCACTTACTTGTACACCAGGAGAGGAAGACAGCTGACGAAGACGACCATCGCGGAGGTGTGGATCGCCTGCCGGTTCCCCACCAGCCGTCACCCCCTCTATAGATCTCGGCAGTAACATCGCGGGAGGATTGGAAGGCATCCGGTTAGACGGCGGGAGGCTCTGTGCATAGAGGTCTCTACTACCATCAGCTGGTCGTTTACATTCCGGGTGGCCGTCCCCGCAGTCCGACTGAGTAGGGTTAACTCCCTCTGGGCTCCGTCCATTCGGGGGAGTGAACAAACGAGCCGGCTTGAGGGCTACCCCGACGGAGTTCAGGTGAGGTGGTGACTACGCCGACTTCATACACACCATCGGCTATTATTCACGGGATACCTGCTTATTATTTATGCATACCGGTGCCTGATATTTCACCTAAAGTATATTATGCATTGGACATTGCAGTATTTGCAGCATCAGCATGGGGGTCCTTCTCCCCTTTTTTCTTGCAATCAGACAGTGGCATTCTCGTCTTCGGGCGTGCATTTCAGCAGAAGGGGGACATTTTCAACACACTTTGAACTCAAACTTTTTAGTAATCTTTATAGTAATCTTAGTATTTCAGATTAGATTATAACAGTTTAACACATTTATCAGCTACAAAGGAAAAACTCCTCTTTCTTGTTTTAATGAACAGGGACCTACAGCAGTGTATCTGGTACTTGTCGGCGTAATCTAGTGACATCAATGTAGTTGCTTGTCTACATTGTGCTGCTTAAATACTGGTAATATTCATAATAGACCTACAATTGTGCAAATTTTAATGGGGATTGAGTGAGAAATATATAAAATAGGATGAAAAAGAAACGGCTCCCTTTTTCCTGAACACAGTGTACAGGCGCACTGACATGCATTTCATATGCGGTCAGCTGGGTTTGTAAGATGATGTAATGCTTTTCATAGATGCGTTTTATAGGTGTGTTCCAAATGGTGGAAGTCGTATAGGATATGACGCCATGTGGAGATAGGGAAGAATGCTAACGCTGGGGTCTATAAGTGTGGCACACAATAGGTATGTAACGGGTTTCCCCCCCCCAATCGCAGATTACACTGTGTGGGTGCAGGAACATACAAGGTTACTCAGTGTGGTGCATAACCTGTTGGCTCACAGGAGGGCTGAGCTTCCGCCACGGGGAACCTGGGGCAATTATACTAGGGGTATTCACTTACGATGCAGCGCCTCCACCTGCGATGGCTCCCACCAGAGGGGGAGTGGTTCCTCGCAGGAAAATCACAATAATCTCATACAACTGAAGGGGTATAATAACTAATGACTTTACTAACATGCATGGAGAATATCATCACATCAATCATAACCTGTGTCCCTCTCACGAGGAGACACTAACAGTGACGTCTCGCAGGACGATTCCCCAACACTAGGTGATCCCACCCAGTGTCCCAAGAACCCCACCCAATGTCCCGTACTCCTACAGAGATAGTCAATGGGTGACTGCGCAGTCACTAAGAACCTCTAGGCCTGTTGGTGCACATATGATGGTATAATACCTGCCGAGCACTCCGGTGCTCGGGTCAGCAATCTTCACAAAGGCTCAGTTGGCGATGACTCCTTCGACCCTCCAACCGAACTCCTGCACGTGGACCGTCCGGGCGGTCCCTCTCTGGAATAGTCTCTGCGGACCCCAACGAGGGTCCGAACCTCTTAGCAGGAACCGCAGCGTCTGCTGTGTCCCTGTCTAATCTAAGTGGCACTAACGTGACAGGAATCCTAACCTAGGGCCTGTCCCTGTAGTGCAGCAACCTGTAGTGGCTTGGGGAACTCCTATGGGCCTGCAGGGGTAATGACCTATCCCACTCCCCTAACTACCCAAGTCCCTTCAGCCTCACTAAACGCTAACAGCCAACGTGCTGCGCAACAAGGTGCCTGCCTGCCAGACCTCACAGCACTGACCGCTGTGACTCTGACAAGGCAGCACTCTATACTAAGGGCAGCGTCCCTATCTTGGGCCTCCCTCAGTACTTACCCACTCTACCTAGTGGGGGGTTGGGGCCTACCTGGGGTGTGGGTACCTATGGGGGTGCAGGAGCTGCTCTCACTCCCCGCACCCTTCCTTCCCTCACAGCTCCCTAGCTCCAACAGACAATCCTGAGTGACAGGGTCCCTTAACCTAGGGCATTCCCTGGCAACACTCACTACCTGGTGGTAACTAACTACCTCGGGCCCTGGGGGTGCTGGCCTAGTACAGGGAGTCCTGGACTCCTGTACCCTACCTCCTTCCCTAGGCTGCTCCGGTCTCTGACTGCCTAACGTGGCCTCAGCGCGCGAAAAGTATCCACTTGCCTTCTGAGGCTTCCTAAGCCCTATTGGCTCCCTGGTGTCACATGGGGTACGCAGAGGCTCTTGGGATATGTAGTCCCAGCTCAGAGCCTTTCCTAATTGGCTACAGCTTCGCGGGCTTTCTCTTCCCTCTCCTGCGCCTGCGCAAGCTTTATGGGGCAGCCTCAACATCTCCCTGCCTTTCCCTGCTCTCGCGCGAGCTATCTGGGGGCCTTTCGCGCTAACGCTACCACTGCGCATGCGCGAACCGGCGCCCTGCTCTATGAGCCGCCGGGGCCGTGGCAACGTTAACTGGCCTGCACTAGGGGGCAACGCGCTACTCCCCACTCCTGCCCTACACTTGCGCGACCACTGCGCATGCGCGAGCTAACTCGCAATGGCGGCGCCCTCTCCGCCCGGCTCCGAGAGCGCCGGGATCTCCGTGACGCGCGGGTCCCCAGCAACTCCCGAGCCGGGACCTGACCGCCCTCACCCCTGCACTCGCCAGACGGAGCCGCCATTGGGCGCGGCGGCCCCAGCGATCGGCAGCGAGGTGAGGGGGGCACTGACAGGCTGGGGAGACCTGGCTACAGGTAGATCGCAGGCAGACCTGATGAAGGGTCTTGAAATGTTGCTTATTTTTTTGCAATTATTTGAAGCTTTGTTACGTGCAATAGAAATGAGTCATGGTGCACTGTGACAAAATTAGGTTGTGAGTATTTTTACTTCAATGATGGACTATTATGAACTTTTTTGAAACAGTATGTGAAGTTTTGATCATCTAGATTGTATTGAAGATGTGAGCATTTGTACTAAATGATATGGAATTGCACTATACAATATTAAACCAAAGGATTTGTGCTCTGATATATTGAGTGTGAGAGCCTTTTAAAACTACAATAACAAATCTACATGATTCCCAAACTTTCAAAAGAGCTGTTGAGGCTACCAGCCACAGAATCCTTAATCCTTAGAGAGTGAATGCAGTACAGTATAAGAACGTGTAACACAACAGACAAAAATTTAATAAATGATTTGTCAAGTGGCGGCATTGGGGCCTTTTTGTCTCTTGTATATATTAGGGTACAAACCCTGTAGCATTCCAAATGACACAAAAATATGTATGTGTGTGTATATATATATTTTTTTATATATATATATATATATATATATATATGTATATAAATGTAAATACAACTGTATGCACACATACATACACACATACATACACTGTACACTGTAGTGGGTTTGGGTTTTGAGCTTGCTAAGACTGTGTATTACAGTATAAGAATGCCCTGCTCTCTTTATTAAATACTCTATTACTCCCAAGTTTGGGGAATTTGAGAGAGCTTGAACTAGGAGCCATTTTGGTACGTTTTGGCAATACTTTGGTATGTGCTACTGCCACTAAGGGAGCAGGTAAAAGTAGAGCTAGACACAAGAGAAGCCATAGGGGTGAACTTCAAAGTAGCTCAGCCTGCCGGATGGTACCACATAGCGCAAATAGTAGTTGTGCCGAAGGCGAATGGCAACATAGAAATTTATGTTGAACTTAAATGCCTGAATAAGTGGTTACACTGTGAATGATACATCTTAACAGCAGTTGAACACATTTTGGTAATGCTACACAATGCAAAAGAAAAAGAAACCTGGCGCCAAATAATCAATGGAAAGTCCTGTATTCCTCATGGGGTCCGCACACTTGCTCGACAGGCCATGTAATGAAAAAAACACAAACAAACAAAGATCATAGTGCAACACTGTAGGGTTAAACAGTTCTACACTATAAATCACATAAGACAGTGAGAAACCTAGCAACACTTAAAAATACTATTTATTAAAAGGGGCTATGCCATAAAATGGTACTAGCAAATACAAAGAACCGCAGGTCATCCGGGATAGAAAAATTGGAGCCCTACTTACAAGCAGCAAGGCATAAACACGCGTTGTTAGGAACGAGTCCTCTAGGCGCTGATGAAATCCTTGCAGAGTTAGTATCTCTGCTCCGCCGCGACTCAAGTCCAAAACCGCCCTTCAGGTATTCACCGGAACAGTGCCGGTGACGGAGGCTAGTTAGCAGGGTCCACAGCTCCGCACCACATGTGGCCCCTCTCCCCACTTCCTCCTCCGGTTGCACAGGATGTCTCAGCGCGCCCGCGACCTTAAAGGGACAGCTGATGTGTTCCAAATGCCGGGAGCTGGCAATTGCAGAAAGGCTCCAAATACAAATGTCCATAAACGTCCAGTACCAAACAGTGAGTGACTATGTCACCTGCCCTATGCGTTTCGTAGACGTTACTCTACTTCCTCAGGGGCTACTATGATCTTTGTTTGTTTGTGTTTTTTTCATTACATGGCCTGTCGAGCAAGTGTGCGGACCCCATGAGGAATACAGGACTTTCCATTGATTATTTGGCGCCAGGTTTCTTTTTCTTTTTCACGTTTTTCTGTTAGTACTGGCAGTATTACCAGGCAGCCTTCCTTTATTATAAGTTATTTGTTATTGTATACACATTGGTATTTAGACGTTAGCGCTTGTTCACATTTTTTTCTTCACATGCTACACAATGCAAAACACTTTACCAAACTGTGGATGTTGGCTGATTTATTGAGTGACAGAGCCTTTCTTACAATTTGAATAACCTCATTTGGTTGCCTCTAACTTTTGGAATTTCAGTTGTGCCACGACATTTTCAGTGGATCATGTCACAAATGCTGGAAGAGTCGAAAGTGTGCTATGGCATGCATATGATGTCCTTGTATATGGCTCTCAGACAGGAACATTACAGCAGATTGCATAAAGTCTTGAAAATGTTGGCTTGCCCAGAATGACAAGTGTAAGTTTGCAAGGATAAGATACTGTTCTAAGGCACAAAATGTAATCTCATGGAATAGAACCAGACCAATATACAGTTTGAGCTGTACTGCAAAAGCCATAAACTTGTATATAATGTATACCCTGTTCATTTATGTAACTGTACTTGTAACCATGTATTATTTGTTTTACTCTGTGCCCAGGACATACTTGAAAACGAGAGGTAACTCTCAATGTATTACTTCCTGGTAAAATATTTTATAAATAATAATAATAATAATAAGTCCTGTGTCAGACACTGTATCCATGTCAAAGAAGAACTGAGCTGGCCAAGAGTCCTTGCACAGTACTCACCAATAGCGAAGAGTGTATGGAAAAGGAAGCAATAAAACACAACTGGCTCATTTAGCGAAACCTTTACAGCATGGATTGTCACCTGCACAACTATTAATGGGATTGTGCACACATGTTCCGCAGTTAACATCTTGTCTGAAACCAAAATGGCCAAACTTGAAAGTCTTTCAAAGAAGAAAATCAGTCAATCAAAGATGTCAAAAGTTGCACTACAATAATCATGGCATAATACCAGAAAATGTAAGCAACTTACTCTGGGACAGAAAGGTTGTATAATGTATAGCCATCTTCTTGGCTGAGTGGTTTGAGAGGCACAAATGCTTTTTTACCTTGCACATACATTAGGATGGCTGGTTTTGTGCAATTGCTTCCATCTGCATCCTACTGGTAAAAAACAAACAAATAAAATGACACTACCAATGTGGACAGCAGCAAGAAGAAAACCCTGTCCCTGAATGTACCAGCAGGTTTTGTACCAAATGATGTTGAGAAGGTATAGAAGACCCCCAAAAAGAATGGAATTAAATAAAACGGTGTCACTTTTCTAAATTGACAGCCAGTTTGCTAGTTGTTGTGTTTGTTTGCAATCTATATTTGCATCGGCTTCCCATCTGTTGATTTATGGGTATGGGTATTTTCCTAAAAATATGTGTTCTTTACGTAGAAGGGGAATGGTACTGTAAAGGGTTAAGTTACAAGCTCTCTAAACACATCCTGGTTTACTGGATGGCAGACTTCAATAAAGAGTAAATAAAGCTACATGAAGTTAAGACCTGTATTCAGTGCTCTCTCTCTAATGGCTATTCAGCTATAGACTTGAGTATGTTTTATAGTCTTAAACCCAGAGACAGAACATGAAACACAGACAGAGCTCAGTGCTACATTCTTTAACACATATACATGGTACAGTGCCTATATATATATATATATATATATATAAAATCAAAGGCTCCTTACCAGGCAGACCATAGAGTCCAAAGAATCCAAAGTTCACGCAGCAAGGAAGAGACACCACACTTGGTAGTAATGAAAAAAATGTATTGAACAGCAGGCACAATCACTGACGTTTCGGTCCTAGGACGTCGGTGATTGTGCCTGCTGTTCAATACATTTTTTTCATTACTACCAAGTGTGCTGTCTCTTCCTTGCTGCGTGAACTTTGGATTCTTTGGACTCTATGGTCTACCTGGTAAGGGGCCTTTGATTATACTTGTCTATATGGGACCAGCACCTGTGTTCATCTTTATTTGTGTGCCATCTGCTCTGTTACACTATATATATATATATATATATATATATATATATATATATATATATATATATATATATATATATATATATATATATATATATATATAAAGATATCTTTTGAATAAAATGGTCTTTTAGTTTAACTCTTTGGCCAAAGTGTCGTAAGCCCTTGAGCTCCTCCAAGGCAGACCACGTCTCAAGGGTCCTAACACTAATATAAATTCTTAATAACCTGCACATTACCAGGAAGAATAGTTTATAATAAATCTGTCAAAATTAGTTGCATAGTTCTAAGTCTGATTGAAGCTCTTATTAACCTGTACATTACCAGGAAAAGCACTCTGTATTAGATTTGTCGCAATCACACTGTATGCAGGTTCCCATGAGTGTGGAAGGTGGAATGGAGAAAGCTTTAACGATTTAAAAGTGGGAGGGGTGAGCTTCAAACTAGGGAAGGAGGAGCCACACTCCAAATCAGCCAGTAGTTTGAAGCCATGCTCAGGAGCACTCCTCTTTGACACCTATACGAATATAAATATATATATGTTATGGTTATTTTGGGGGTTCAATATAAGCTTATAGGGGCCCTGTATGTTATGTTTTATAGCCATTAGATTGTTGCAGGTGAATATACTGTATACATGTCCCAATGTGTTAAACTTCTCCAGTTTCTTCCTCAGACCAGACAGGCAGCAATGGAAAAAAAAAAAAAAAAAGGACCGCGCTAGTGGTGCTGCATGTCAATCTCTGATAAGCTTCCTGAAGTCACACTGATTCTGATAGCAGATACATTTTTGTGAGCAGGATCTTCATTCAACTTCATTGGCAGAAACTACACTGAACTATTCAACTTCATTCGCAGAAACTACATTGAACTATTCAACGGCTCTTCTGCTAATCAATGCAGCCCAGATTCCACTCACTGCCTTCTCTCCAAAAATCATATCTTCCCTATTGCTCACAAAATGGGAAAAGTATGCAGTGGAATGCTGTGTTTACCTGCATTGGTCATAGAGGAATCTCTGTATTGACAATGAGGAGTGAATGGCTTGTTGTGGTGCTGAAAAATCTTTGTCCGTAGGTCACACACACACACACACACACACACAATACAACACACATTCTTGTGATTTGCCAAGCAATAATAATTATCTCTTGCCTCACGGCCAAAAAAAAAAATAAGTTTTCTTGTTTAATCTTCAAAAACATTTTGGATAAGTAGCTCAGTTAAAGAGGAAACTTTCCTTGTTCCAGCTCAGATAATCACGGTACAATATCATCCAGCAGCAATCTGCTACTTTCCAGGGCTAAATAAAGAAGCTGGTAACTTTTATTTTCATGTCAAGCTACACTGCTTGGAAATTGTGTGTTTATCTGATTCCATTAAAGCCCTATCAATCTCCACAAAGCTCAGATAATTCAAGGTTACATTTATTTCCTTGTAACATCTCTGCAGAGGATCAATGCCATACATTTTTATATACAGTACATTTCTTGTTTTCTAGGAAACAATTTAATATGTACAGGGTACAGTGCAATAATTACTATTGCAAAATAAATCCATAATCTTAAGGGAACTGATCAGAACTACTCAGGTGTATGTTCTCATCATGTCCTTGTGAAAGAAAGTAGCTACAAACAGCTTAATTGTGAGTCGCCGGAGCTTTCATTTCCATACGTTATTTTAAATGAAGTAGTCTCCAGGTTTAAATTCCCTGTTCAGAGTTGCCGCAATGCATTTCCTAAGATCACTATCCAGATCTGCACATTTGTTGTGAGCCTATTTTTTTGCAACCTTTATTTGTATAAAGTCTCTAATTAAAAAAATGACAGAGTGGTCCATGTGAATTGAACTCCCCTTGGAATCTCCCACTTCAAATTATCCATTTAATGTCATTCAGACTAGACTTTGGTGACTGTTAAAACTTTGAAAACAAAGCATTTAAAATACATTATCATAAGAAAAAAGTCAAACCCCTATTTGTGTTTTGCTGTAGTTCTGTGGCTCCCTTTCTATTGAATGCTGCATAAAAGCTGCAATCTATCATAATTCATATTTTCTAATGTCTATATGTTGAATAAAGAACGAGGAATTCTGTGTATTGCATGAACTTACAAAACTGGGGATCTTCAGTAATTTATCAACTTCTTTCTTGCCATATTGACTCTTTTTTAGTTGCTCAAGCCCATCGTGCAAGAAACATCACATAAATCACAAACGTATTAATCACATTAACCATATAATTAACTTAACAATAAATCAGTTTTTGCTGATATTTATTTTAGCTAGTACATTGATTTGGTCAGAACCCCTTATCGTGCACAGTAAATTAATCATCCAATCTTGATGTACTGTACTAGGCAAGGAAACAAATTTCTAACCCCCTCTGACAGTTCAAATCCCTTTTCAAATTAAACAAAGTATTTACATTACAATTCCCAGTACGTCCATCTAAAATTATTGAGTACAGCTTTAATTTAAGATTGAGTTTACTGGAATGAGCTTGTGCTATAATTACTACTATGATTAGCATGCTGTTAATTTGACTAATGTATGATTTCAATAAACAAGCAATTAAGAATATTTGCTTGGGTAAATATTAATGTTGTCAAATATTAAATATCTAATAGTCTAAATAAGTTGGCAATTAGAAATCATCTGCTTTACAAACAAAATAACGTGGTAATTTGAAAAAGTAGATATTGTGTGCGTGGAAGATCACACAATGAAATCCTATATATATAGTGCACTGTCACGGGAGACCAGGCAGTTGACACCTTTTTAGCAGGATCATTCATTGAGCAAAACGAGATAATTAAATAAATTGTGGTTTATTCACTTAAAATAGGCAAACACAGTGGAACATAAAATACATAAGAAAGACACTTACTCTGGGTCTGGGCAACTAAACTAGACTTTCCTAGTTGAATTGGATGTAAAACAAAATTGTTTGGTTGACCGGGACTTAGCCCGAAATGTCCTGGAACTCAAATTGGCATGAAGTTCCTGACGCCACCGCTCTCTTTCCTCCTGAGGTCCTGAAATCACTTCACAAGGAGTTAGCTCCAAACGTGCTGGAACTAAATTCGGCTTGCAATCCTAGCCGCCACCGCTATGTTCCTTTTTCAGAACTTGGTCGCAAAAAGCTGGACTCTGAGTTCATTCATGAAATACTACAGCCAATCCCAGCATGGGAACTTTCTCACCAACCAATCAGAGCGATGCCGGTCTTCTGAAGCCGGGCAAGCAAGACTTCTGAATCAGCCAAGAGCATGTGCAAGCTTGCCACCTTAGCCACTTGGTATTCAGAAGCCACCCGCTGGTTTAGGCTCCTCAGAGTCTGCTGAGGCAAATGGCAGTCCCGAGGGCCTCCATGTGGGTACTCGAGCCTAAACCTCCTGCCCAAATGTTCTTCACACCTCTGGTATCCTCTGTGGCTTTCATGTCCAATGTCTGGATAGACACACTGGCACCAAGTTGGTAGCCCAGTGGCCTGTCAGAACATTGGACCTGAAAGTCCCAGCTCATAATACTGTGCACAAGCATATATGTATTTTAAAACACTTTGTTAATAAAAAAAAATATACATTTTACTTTCCTAAATCTTCTGGTTATGGGGAATAGAATAAGAAGCTGCACTTTATTACTACTAGCCATATTCCCCACACACTATAAACTAGACTTAGACTTTGCCCATGCTGGGTAAAGCCTATGCTGGGTTTGCAAAGCCTATACCGGGTTCTGGGTGACCTGGGCATTAATTGGGTATCCCCCTTAACCTAGGGACCCCTTGACCGTTCCATCCAACACTCTCATACAAGCATTTTGATTGTAATGTCTCTCCTCACTGTCCTGGGCTGATCTAAGATTCTCCCTAGCAAAATGCCGGACCACATCTAGGCGCTTCCTAAGGTCCAATACATATTGCAGGGTATTCTTAGAAGGGGACCGCTGTTCCTCCCAGGACTCCTTTAGGAGGTGTAGGATAACCCGGGGTTGGCGGCCATACAGCAATTCAAATGGAGAGAATCCCGTGGAGGCCTGGGGAACTTCCCGCACTGCAAACAGCAGAAAAGGGAGAAGTTCATCCCAGGCTCTCTTCTCTGAATCTACAAATTTTCTCAGCATCCCTTTTAGAGTTCGGTTAAATCTTTCCACCAATCCGTCAGTCTGTGCATGGTAGACCGATGTCCGAACAGACTTGACCTCTAGTAATTTTAAGACATCCTGCATCAGTTTAGCCATAAAATTTGTACCTTGGTCTGTCAACATAACCTGGGGAAGTCCAACCTGTGAGAATAGCTCCAACAACTTGTTGGCTACTTGCTTCGCCGCTGCTGTTCTCAGGGGGAACGCCTCAGGATATCTTGTTGCATAGTCAACTATTACAAGAATAAACCTGTGTCCTTTCGCAGAAGGTTCTAGAGGTCCTACCAAGTCTACCCCAATCCTCTCAAAGGGAACTGACACCAAGGGTAGAGGAACCAAAGGGGCTGTTTTTTGTCCCTTCGGACTAGTTAGCTGGCACTCAGGACATGCCGCACATAACTTAGCAATATCACTATGCATCCCTGGCCAATAGAATCAGGACGAAATATGGTCCAATGTTTTATCCCTGCCAAGGTGACCACCCCAAGGGACAGTATGGGCTAGAGTGAACACAGATTTAACAAACGACTTGGGAACCAATATCTGTCTGGTTACCTCCCCTGTTTGTGTCTGCCTATTCACCCTATAAAGGATATAATTCGATAATTAAAAATGGGGGAATACTATCACCCCCTGTGCATTCAATATCTGCTCATCAATTTTTACCACTTTTTCATACTGTCTAGCAAGGACTGGGTCTTTCCTTTGCCTCTGGCGAAAATCAGGGAGGTATAGGTCTGGTAAATTTCCAGGGCCCATATCCCCCTCCCTCTGGCCATCCCCAGCCATCACTTGTGACTTCTGGCTACTAGAATGGTCACCTTGAGACCCAGATTTCTGCAACCAGTCCTGTTTGTCAGAGCGTCTTTGCTTCCGAGTCTTTTGAACACGGTGTCTACTGGGAAAAAGGTCTGCCGAGAAGGGGAACAGTTTTCCAGGGATCTCCTGAGCCATAGAATAAGACTCCTCATGAGAGACTGGAGCCATTAGTTCCGAAAAGAAATGCCAGACCCGGCCGAGCACAACGGGGGCAGGGAGCCAAGGAGTGACTCCTACTTTGAGGTAGGCCTCCTGACCTTTTACCTGTAGCTGGATTTTGGCCGTCGGATACTGTTTTATATCACCGTGTATACAAATCATATACTCCATGGAGTGTCAAAAGAACACACGTTAGGCGGTAACAGTTCCTGGAAGACCAGAGTTTTCCCAGAGCCCAAATCTACAAGGGCCTGGACGGTTTTTCCCCCAACCTGGGCTGGAAGTAGCCAGGGCTTGTAACTTTCTCCAGTGAAGGCCGAGGCGACAGTCCTGCTGAAGGAACAATCCATCTGTGGACAGTCCACATGACGGTGGCCTTGTTCTCTGCAGGCGGAACATGGAGAGGGTTCCCTCGCAGGAGGGTGCCGCGGATAGCGCTCCGCTGGACCAGATACTGGAGACCAGGCATCTGGTGGGTCCTGTGGGCGACGTCCTCTGAAGTTCCTCTCATTTGGCGACAAGCCGACATCAAGAAGGGGATGCGGGTCTCGACTGTGCCCGGCGTTTTGACTTCTTCCTTGTTGGAAGAGGGAGACCAAAAAGCGCACCAGCACAAACGGAGCAGGAAGAAACCAGGACAAAAAAATGATTAAAAGGGCACTTTAATGTGGCAAAAGACCCATCCAATGCATTTCGAACGTCGCAGCGTTCTTTTTCAAGGAATGGTCAATAAAGCTTTGTTATTGTGTTCCTATGTTTGCCCACATCCAAAATGGCCACACTGCCTTTGGTACTTCCTTTTGCCCTTAGATCGGCACTAAGTCGCTCTGTTATGACGTCATCAGGTTCTGATTTTTGGCGCGAAATGGCCCACAGGTAAGAGGGTATATAATGGATGTTATCACATTGTGTTTTATCCTTGAAAAAGAACGCTGCGACGTTCGAAATGCATTGGATGGGTCTTTTGCCACATTAAAGTGCACTTTTAATCATTTTTTTGTCCTGGTTTCTTCCTGCTCCGTTTGTGCTGGTGCGCTTTTTGGTCTCCCTTTTCCCTGTATTGCATTGAGTAGCTGCACAGCCTGCCTGCCTGCCCTACCAGGATGTGAGTATTTGCATATTTTTCAGGGGAACCTGTCAATGAGACTGATGGTGAGTGGGTTGCACCACACACCACCTGTCTTCAGGAGGATAGTACCCATTATATGACACAATAGGTACTATATCAATTGTTAGTACCCTGGTACAGTAGTCTGGCTTATTATCATTTTGAGATATACCTGCATTTGAGCGCTTCAGCTATTTTCCATATTCCTTGTTGGAAGGACTGCTACTTTCGTGGCACTTGGCGGTTGCATATGGAGGGGCCGTAGTTTCCCCGTTGTTCCAATCTCCCTCTTTGGGTATCCGCATGTGCTGGTGAAGTTGGATCCGTCGGGTCCAGGGCCTCGCCTGATCCTCGGCCCCAAGGAAGTTCTCAAAGAGTCGGACAGCCAAAGCTAGGGTTTCAGCAGCATGGCGTTTTACCCACGAGCGTGCGAAAGGGGGTATTATCTGTAGGAATTGTTCCAAAACAACTTGCTCAAGAATTGCCTCCTTAGTGCGCTCCTCGGGTTGTATCCAGCGAGTACACAAGTCCAATAACCGCTGAACGAGGACCTGGGGTCTCATCTTAGCGGTGTACGTCAGGTTCCGGAACTGCTGCCGGTAGGTCTCTGGGGTCAGACCTAAGCGATCCAGTATTGCGGCTTTTACTTGTTGGTAGTCCATTGCCTGATCTGCTGGGAGGCCCTGATATGAGGCCTGGGCTTCTCCTATGAGGAGCGGGGCCAAAGCAGTTGCCCAGCGATCTGCAGCCCAGCCCTGAGCTTCGGCAACCCTTTCAAATGTCAGTAGAAAAGCCTCTGGATCCTTGTTGGGAGCCATTTTCCTCAGGAGGACAGGGGTTTGTTCGCAAGTTCTGGACTGGCAGACCCCTAGAATTGGGGTAAACTCTTTAAAAAAATCTTCCATTTTTTTCATTTTTGTGTGTGTGTGTGGCCCTTCAACTGCAGGGGCCTCTCAAAATCCCGGTACTTCTGACACCATATGTTGCAGGGTACATGCAACCACACGCGTGTTCTCTTGATAAAGCTTATTTATTGAGCCTTAAAAACATACAGCACACAAAAACAAAATAGCTTCTCTTCAGCATACAAAAACAAAATTGCTTCTCTTCAGCAGACAAAAACAAAATAGCTTCTCTTCAGCATAGAAAACAAGGCAGCCTCTCTTCAGCATTCAGGACACAGACAGTTATCACACATGTACTTTGAAAAACAGACCTTATAGCAGTAATCTCTTCAGTATTTCAGTCCTGTCTCCTGACCAGCTAGCTTGCATGTGTGTACAGCCTAGGGGTTTTAAAACACCTTGATTATGCAGCTGGGGTCAGACTAATTAAGCAGCCCTTCTCAACTGAAACTTAACCTCGTCACTGCTGCACTGCAAGCCTAAACATAGGTTTGCCAGGTATATGGCTGGTGACGTTCATTCACCCTGTCACAGTCCTGCTTATTGCTTATTTGTCATTTGATTGCCTGTGAATGTTGCAATGCATCTGATCTGTTTGTCAGAGCCTGCCTGTGCTTTATTATGTAGAAATAATTCACTAGGAGTTTTAAGTGCTCTATTAGACATTTTTTTATTTGAGTTGAAGAATGACCTCTTTCAAGAAAGTTTCCCTTCAGAATTTCTGCCCGTATTTTGAAGTCATTAAGGTCAGTGCAATTCATGCATGTTCGCAGGAATTTACACGTCGGTATTCCCCGAATTACTGTACAGTAGGTGTTGTGGGTGATGACTGTCTGCACTGAGATAAGTATTGGTAGCAGTTGGTTTTCTGTAATTGATGGTTTTAAAGTATCCTTCTGGAGATTTGGAGATACCGTATTTCCTCGATTGTAAGACGCCTTCGATTGTAAGACGCACCATCGATTTGGCCCTTATAATCGAGGGAAATTACTTTTTCACTTACTATGTTTCAGAAGAGGTCCATGTCAGCGGAGAATGAAGCGGGCGGCGGCGGCAGGAGAGGTCCCACGTCTGCAGATGGTTTTAGATGGACAGCGGGCGGGAGTGTGGCGGCGGCAGCAGGACAGGTCCCAAGTCTGCAGGTGAATGAAGATAAGAAGACAGCGGGCCTGCGGTGGGTGTGGCGGCAGGAGATGATAATAGCAGGAGAGCTGAGCAGGAGCAGAGCGGTATAAGGGAACAACTTGGGAGGTGCACACTGTAACCGGAAGTCAGACACGGTCAACTTCCGGTGTTACAGTGTGCACCTCCCAAGCTGTTCACCTATGCTGCTCTGCTCCTGCTATTATGATCTATTAGCCGCCTCCGCCACCACACGCCCGCTGTCTTCTTATCTTCATTCACCTGCAGACTTGGGACCTGTCCTGCCGCCGCCACCACACTCCCGCCCGCTGACCATCTAAAACCATCTGCAGACATGGGACCTCTCCTGCTGCCGCCGCCCGCTTTGTCCTCCGCTGACATCTTGAAACATGTTAAGTGAAAAGAGGGGGTTAGTACTGTAGTTTTTTTATTACATTGATTCTAAGACGCACCCGATTTCAGACATGTGAATATCGAAAAAAAGGTGCGTCTTAGATTTGAGGAAATAGGGTAGTTAAATCCAAAAAGGAAATAGATGTATCATTGATCTCACTGATTAATATAACATGTTGGTTGTTTGAGTTCAGAATCCATATGAAGGAGTTAAGATCTTGCCTAGAGCAAGGCCCCACTAATATGGCGGGTTCCGTTATGGGGACCCGTCGTAAAGCATAAATCGCCGGAAAGTGGAACCGGAGATTTTCGTTAAGTGCGCATGCGCAGACCGGCATTTTAGAAATGTTTTGAATGTGAGGGGCGAATGTGAGAGAGGAGTCGAGTGTGACCCCTTGGCAGCATGCTTGTCCTACTGAGTGAATGATTGTAGTTCCAACAGTAATGTGGAAGGAGGTAGTAGGGCCAGGTTTGGGAGGAAGTATGAGGAACTCTGTTTTAGCCATGTTGAGTTTAAGGCGTCGGAGGGCCATCCAGGATGATATAGCAGAGAGACATTCAGAAACTTTGGTTTGTACAACAGGTGTAAGGTCGGGTGTTGAAAAGTATATTTGTGTGTCGTCGGCATAGAGGTGATAATTAAACCCAAAAGATGTTATTAGGTCACCTAGAGAGAGTGTGTACATAGAAAAGAGAAGAGGTCCCAGGACAGAGCCCTGGGGTACCCCCACAGAGACATCAATAGAGGAGGAGGAGGTGTTAGCAGAAGAGACACTGAAAGTATGATGGGAGAGGTAGGATGAGATCCAGGATAGAGCTTTGTTCCGAATACCAAGAGTATGGAGAATGTGGAGGAGAAGAGGGTGGTCCACTGTGTCAAATGCTGCAGAGAGGTCGAGTAATATGAGCAGAGTGTAATGACCTGTGTCTTTGGCAGCATGGAGGTCGTCAGTTATTTTAGAGAGGGCTGTTTCCGTGGAGAGAGCAGTGCGGAAGCCAGATTGTAGAGGGTTTAGGAGAGAATAGGTGTTGAGAAAATGGAGCAAGCGAGAGAATACAAGACGTTCAAGGAGTTTTGAGGCAAAAGGCAGGAGGGAGACAGGTCGATAGTTAGAAAGACAGGTAGGGTCAAGCTTGCTATTTTTGAGTAATGGTATGACTGTTGCATGTTTGAAGGAGGATGGAAAGGTTCCAGAGCAGAGGGAGGAGTTAAAAATGTGTGTGAGCGTAGGGATTATAGTAGGAGCAAGAGGTTTTAGGAGATGGGAGGGAATGGGGTCAAGAGGGCAAGAGGTAGAGGGAGAAGAGGCGACACATCCTCCTCTGAGACAGTGGAAAAAGAGTCAAGGAAGGCAGGAGGAGAGTTAGGAAGAGGTGTAGGATGGGAGGAAGAAGTAGAGGGGATGTTCTGCCGTATGGATTCCACCTTTTCCCTAAAATAGTCAGCAAAGTCCTGAGTGGAGATGGAGGAAGGAGAGGCAGCTGAGGGTGGTTTGAGTAGAGTATCAAAGACAGAGAACAGTCGGCGTGGGTTAGACTTGTGCATGTTGATTAGTGAAGAAAAGTAGGCTTGTTTAGCTTGCGAGAGGGCAGAGTTGAAACAGGATAGCATAAATTTGTAGTGAAGGAAGTTTGCGAGAGTGTGAGACTTCCTCCAGAGGCATTCAGAGGAACAAGTGGAGGAACGCACCATGCGCGTGTGGGAATTTAGCCAGGGTCTAGGGTTAGAAGGGCGAGTGCGACAGAGAGCGGGGCATGTAGATCAAGAGACGAGGACAAGACAGAGTTGTAGTTCCTGACCAGGTTTACAGGGTCTGTAGCAGAGCTGAGAGAGGAGAGGGAGGAGCTTAAAGTGGACTCAAAGTCAGGTAAGTGAATAGAGCGCAGGTTTCTGCAGAACCAAGGGGTAGATGGAGGTGGAGAAGGGGAGAAGCGAGATAGGGAGAATGAGATGAGATGATGGTCAGAGAGAGGAAAAGGGGAAATGGAGAAATTGGAGAGAGAGAAGTCTTTAGTGAAAACCAGGTCTAAGTAGTGGCCATCCTTGTGGGTGCTGGCTGCAGTCCACTGTTGAAGGCCAAAAGAAGAGGTTAGAGAAAGAAAGCGGGAAGCCCAAAGGAGAGAGGGGTCATCAATGTGGCAATTGAAGTCCCCAAGGAGAATAACAGGGGAGTCTGATGAGAGAAAGAAAGAGAGCCAGGATTCAAAGTGAGAGAGAAAGGCAGAAGGGGGATGAGTAGAGGTAGGTGGGCGATAGATGACCGCCACATGGACAGAGAGAGGAGAGAAGATCTGGACAGTGTGAGCCTCAAAGGAGGGAAAAGCAAGAGATGGAGGAATAGGAAGGGTTCGGTAACGGCAGAGGGGGGAGAGCAGGAGCCCGCCGCCTCCACCCCTGCCATCAGTGCGCGGAGTGTGGGAGAAGGAACGGCCACCATAGGAGAGGGCAGCTTCCAGAGCAGTGTCAGACTGAGTGAGCCAGGTCTCAGTTATAGCAAATAGGTGCAGAGAGTGAGAGAGAAAAATGTCATGTACAGAGAGGAACTTGTTAGAAAGGGAGCGAGCATTCCAGAGGGCACAGGAGAAAGGGAGAGAGGAGGGATGGTGGCAGGGGATGGGTATGAGGTTGGAGGGGTTGACACCAGAAGGAGTAGAGGTTGCATTTGGCAGGTGAGGACGAGCGCATGTAGGAATAAGGCAGGGACCAGGATTGGGAGAGATATCCCCAGAAGCAAGGAGGAGAAGCATGGATAGAAAGAGGATGTGTGAGGATGATTTGTAGGTGTGTTTTTTAGTGCAGGGGATATAGCTGTGTGGTGTCAGAGGACACAGGTAAGAAAGGAGTTCATGTGAACTGAGAAGTGGGGAAGGAAGGAGAGATGGAGATATATGAATAGAGTTTGAGACATACTGAGGCTGGTAGAAAGAAGTGCATAATTTGAGAAGAAATGAAGTCACAGCAAATATAAATGGTAAAGGCAGCATCACAGCAGTAATGATGCAGTCTGGTATAGATGATTTCATCCTTTCCAGCGTAGTTCAAATGCAGGAATCAGGGCCAGTTGGGGTGTTCACTTATTCTCCACTTCTTTTGAACTTCCTTTTAAACTTCAGTTGTTCAGTAGAGTTGTTCAATAGTCCTCCCACTTATAATGTGCCACTTGGATATGTGCTGCAGGCAGACTAGCTGTTCTGACACAGTTTATATGGGCCTAAAAAGTCACCTGACAGTGTGGTTCTGTCGGCTTAATTAGCACATCTGAGGCACATTCAAACAGATGGTTTTCTACATAGGGTGTTCCCTGCCTAGGTGTCAAATCTTAATTCAATTAACAGTTGAAGCAGACAGGATTCAGATATGGGATATTACCTATAAACATTTGAAACAATGTGTCATTTTACTCCAGTCAGATGTTTGGAAATGTCTGCTTCAGCAAAATGAAAGGAGCTGCTATTATGATTCAATCCAGATATAGGTCATACGTCACAACCAAGCAAGCTGTGCGTTGCTATAAGTGCACCCCCAATGCCATCTCAGTTCTACAATCGGCTTTCCACAAAATTCAGGAAAGAAGAACCGAATTACGACTGAGAAGCGCAATACAAATCCAGTCATGCTAGCATGCCCACATTATCCAATCCTCCAATCACAATGAAAATAGCCACTATACAGATTCAGTCTTGGCTAGAATGAGACAGAACTGTATCTGTTATCATGCCCATAAAGATGCAACACTAGTTGCCTACTCGTCTGTCCAAAGGAAAAAGGTACACAACTATAGGTTTGCGAATTACAAAAAAAAGAGAGGCCACAGGCTTGGGATCAGTACCTGCTGACAATGATAGGGGTAAGTTGACTGCCCCAGGGGTGTCGGGTGTGAGCTCCCCGGTGATCGTGGAGCCTGGTGACTCCAAAGGTAGGGTCACCCGGGCGATGAGCTCACCCCGTCATCGCGTCCTGGTGGAGGTGTCTCCCCCAGAAGATCTCTGCAGATCATGGAACGAACTCGACCTCATCAAGGTATCCGGTACAACGGACCGGAGCGACACTTACTCCTGCGCGAGGAGTCTCCAAGTTCGGCCTTCCCAAGACCCGGGCCTGCACGAAGAAGTTGTGCTGCCCAACGATGGTGTCACCGTTAACGGGATGGTTGGAGCGGACAAAGACTGTGTTGAGACCGCTCTGGTAGTTGTGGCCTCTCCCAGGTGCGCGATGGAGCGCTATGTTCGCCATGTGGTGGACCGAGGAAAGAGACTGAGCCTCCCTGTCTCCCGTGAGATGAGACCGGAGGATCCGGTAAGGGTCAATACCCAGGACCCCTTACTATTTTTTTCGCGAGGGGGAGGCGGTGTTTTGACGGAAGAAACTGATCTTGAGCTCCAAAAGACTCGCAGGAGTCAAGGTGGGATACCCTCACCCAATCAGTTAGGGGCACTCCACTCTGAGACTCAGCTGGCCTCGGATATCCATGCGGGTATGTTGGGTACCGGTGAACAAATGCCTATTGTATGTGATGTACTGTACTGTTTGCTATGCATTTTTCATTGTGTAACACTATGTATGGTTGCTACCCAAGCGAGGTCGTTGGGATTCTGCGAGGGGGAGAATGTGGCCCCGAGGTAATTTCTGACTTTCTGGCCCCCCTCCGCGAGTGCCGTGCGGTAGCGGGTGCCGCCGGAGGCTGCGACAGACCCGCCGGCACTTCGCGAGGGTGGGGGCCAGTGCAGGGAGTAACGCGTTGCCCTGCGGTGAAAGCCGGTTGCCGGGGACGCGATCGGGCCGTCGCTAAGGCCGCGATCGCGTTGCCACCGGCCCGGCGGCTTGTGCAGAGGGCGCCTACTGCGCATGCGCGAGATAGGACCCCAGGGCTAGGGAGAGATCGCGCGAGAGTAGGGAAGTGTAGAGGGAGATTGAGGCGGCCATTAGGGGTTCGCGCATGTGCAGGGCAAGTGCGCACGCGGCCCCAATACACAGACAGCCCCCTGGGAACTACAACTCCCAGGAGGCATAGGGAGACAGGCACCAGGTGCCTGATAGTGGCCAATAGGGCTGGAGGAAGCTCAGCCCGGGAAAATAGATACATTTCCCGGGCTTTGCTGAGTCAGTCAGGAAGAGGAGAAGGAAGGAGTAGGAAGGGTGCAGGGAGCGAGTGGCTCCTGTACCAGGTAAGGGTTCTCCTTAGGTCCCCAGGCAGGCCCCAATTCCCGGTAAGGGCAGGGGGTAACTGAAGAGGGACGGCCCTAGATAAGGAGGTTACCCTTAGGTGCGGAAGGTGCAGTTTGGCAGTGCCACAGCGAATAGGGCTGTGCGCACTGGCAAATAGGCACAGCGTGCAAGCAGTGGATTTGCTGCGGGTTCCAGTGGATGGTGTGTGTGTTATGTTAGCTGTGTGTTGTCGCTGCATGTGCTGGGCGCAGTGTGTGCAGCGTGTGTGAAAGCCTGCAGGCTGACGGTGAGAGCTGTATGTCTGCTGCAGGCTGTTAGGTGTTAGTTAGCAGTTTCAGATAGGACTGGGTAGCTAGGGGAGGGGGCAGGTTATTGTTCCACAGGCCCTAGGAGTTTTCCCCAAGCCACCCCAGGTTGCGGTTCATCAGGGACAGGCCCTAGGTTAGGGTTCCTGTCACTTTAGGGATAGATAGGGATAGCGGCGGTTGCTGTTCCCGTGATGCGGTTGGTGTTGCCGTGATTCGGTTGCTGTTCCCGGGAAGCGGTGGGACCCTCGTTGGGGTCCTGGAAAAGTACCTGGATAGGATCAGACGGAGGCATCGCACGTCTGACCCTTTTAGAAGAGTGTTGCGGTCCCGAGCATCGGAGTGCTCAGAAGGTACTTCTGTATTATAAGTGCACCAACAGGCCTATTAGTTTAGTGACTGCGCAGTCACCCACTACCTCCATAGGAGTACGAGACATTGGGTGTGGGGGATCACAGGACACTGGGTGGGAACACCAGACATTGGGCCGAGGTAATGCAGATAGAGCATAAGGTTATGATGTTGTGTACTGCTTTGTTTGTGTGTTAGTAAAGTGTTAGTATTATATCTATGAGTGTTGTATTTCTTACCCAGGGCTATCTTTCATAACGGGGATCCTGGGTAAGTGGAGGCGCTGCACCGGTAAATGGTAAGGGGTTCCCCAGGCTCCCAGCTAGCGGAGGCTCAGATCTCCTGGAGCCAGAGGTGTGATACAGTTACCAGTAGTCCCTTAGAAGAGGTGTGTCGCAAGGAAAGGGACCGGTTAGACCACAAGGGGCCAATGTGAGATTGGGTGGGTCAGGACGGTTCACAAAAAGGGCTACACGTGTATCTTCAAAGGACAATAACGCAATGTTAAATCAAGTTTTGTGCCGTAAAGTGCATTGCATTAACTATAATTTGAGTTAGTAGTAATTACATGCAAATTATATGCAAATGAGGTGTTACCATAGCATTGTATATCCTCAAATTAGGATTGACGTGAGGCTTTAATGTTCCATTAAATCATACAGTACATAGATTTGTCATTACTTACATCCACACTCGGAAAAACTACATTAACAGGGTCTGGATTAGAGTAACGCCAAAGTTAGGCATGAGTTAAGCACAAACATTTCTATCTCTTCCTCAACAATATTAAACACATATTTTAGGGTCTGGATCAGAGTAATACCCGGGCATACTTAACTTCACCAAAGAGAAAGAATAAATAACCAAAAAGACCCACTACAATCCAGATATACAATTAAAATATGTCCTTACTCTTATCAAAGTGCGTGGGGTGACTGAGTGTCTTGTGGTTGGGTGGATGCGTGTCCAGTGGCGGGGTGGATGAGTGTCCAGTGGCATGGTAGCTAGGTATCCAGTGGTGGGGTGGTTGAGTGTCCAGCGATTGTGGTATCCGAGTGTCCAGTGGTGGGGTGGCTGAGAATCCAGCATTGGCATGGCCAAGTGTACAGTGGTAGGACAGCCAAGTGTCCAGCGGTGGGGTGGCTGAGTGTCCAGCAGTGGAGCAGCTGAGTCTCCAGTGGCAGGGCTGCTGAGTGCCCAGCAGCAGGGTGGCAGAGTGTCTAGTGGTGGGGCAACTGAGTGTCCAGCAGTGGAGCAGCAGAGGTTCCCTCTGCAGCTGAATGCCAGTAGAGATTTGGTCACGGCAAGACAGCCACGACTGATTCTGTCCCTCCCCACCTGCTATTAATGTATTTGTTTATATGTTATATTTATTAAAAGAGTTGTTTTTGAGCATAGTCACAGGAATGGTTAAATTGTTGCTTTGGTTGTGATAGTAGTTTAGGTTCCTGGCTAGGGGGTGGAGCCATTGTTATTTATGAAATATGTTTCTCTGGCTGAGAGACGAGAAGTTAACTTCAGACTCAGTATTGAAGGATAGCAGTTCTGATATAATTCATGACTTCAAATTAAACCACAAAGGGCTCAGTTTACAAAGCTCAGCTAACTCAGGACTTAAAATTGTGTTAGCGAAATCAGGAACAGACACTATTTTCCCTGAGGTTAATGCAAATCCACAAAATTAATTATATGTAAAAACAACGGCCGTTCTACATCTCATTAGCACAGTCAGATTTTTGTAGCATATCCTTGTATTATTTTCCCATAACATGACATTATGTAAGCAAAGCCAAGAAGAAAAGAGAACCACTGGTAACAGTTGTTTGGAGGTTAGTGACCTTAATGTGCGCCCTTCTCACCTTTTAAGTAGCAGATTTATCATGCACCTGTGGAAAACGGGTCTATTAAGACATTTCTCCCTCCATCACAGAGGTAAGTGAGAAGTTTCACAGTTAGTGTTAGGACCTGCAGAGTGGTCATGACATGACGTGGCAGCAGGTTTATAACACGTATGCCAAAGAGTTTAACTAAATGACCCATACGTATGAGAAGATAAACAGATAAGTATTTAACTGTATACCTTGACATTTGTATGTTGCATTGGGGCTTTTTATTTTTTGTTGTATACAGTCTTTTTATCAGGGCAAGATGATCAAAATGACAAACTGTCAGGCGCAGATGGACTACACAGTCACAAGACGGAGAACGCCAAGTCCTCCTGCAACCCATCTCAGCATGTGCTCAGCTGGAGATCGCAAGTCAATGAAGAGAAATTGTCGGCATACATTCAACGCAGTGAAAAAATGCTAATGCGCACTCTAAAAAGAGGCGGTGTAAATAAAGAACACTTAGATGTTGTAAGACTGTCTCAGATCCTTTAGGGAACCAAATACAATGGCCCCATTTCCATACGACTATGATTAAATGAACGCACTGACAACCCTCTCCTGTTTACTCAGTTACTCAGCTTTCATATTCCTTTTGCCCTGTAGGGACTGGAACGGTACCGGAGAAGGTCTTTAGCTTCCTGTATGGGCCTCCCTCAGCATGAGGGCACAACCAGTATCTTACTAAGTGGTCTAATGTTTTTAGTACCCCCAATTCAGGAGATTTTGGGGGGATACCAACTGGATTCCCTACATCTTTACTGTCCCCCGGTGTTGCCTCTTCTTTTTATTACCCCAGATAACCTTTCTTGGGAAATGATTGGGAGGAGGCAGCGGAGTATGGCTTTAGATGCCGATGCGCCATGGAGCTCAAATGGCTGGACATGTTTGCATAGAAACAGGGGCCAAGGCCCTGCTATCCCCATGTGAGGGGGAATATGGGTAGGTTCTATATATTGGTAACTTTCCACAAGCACTCACAGAGTGTCACTGTCAGTGTCATATTGTCGTCCTTTAATGCTTGTCCGCCCTATGGTTTTGAAAGTCTGCAATACCTGGATTATCGTGGTATCTGGTATTCCTTTGGGTACCATACACAATATTAGACCTTGCCCCAGAAATACATTCTCACCCTGACACCAGCTTCGATTGGAATAATACAGAATTACTTTCAGATCCCGTATATTCACGGAAAAAGGGCGCTATGGGGTGGACTTATTTATTAACAATATCGCCCGAAATGTACACTTTAACTGTGCCTTTGTCTAACCGTGTTTAGCGTCAATGGGGTGATATTGTGTGTGTTTTACACAAATGAAAATCTCAGCAGTGTCCCCAATGTAACCCCTTGGTTACCTGCCCCAGATTAACCTCTTGATGCTGAGGCGCGGGGCCTAAGTTCTGCTCCCTGTTATGGCAGCAGGTATTTACCTACTGAGAACGTGACCCTAGGTCAAACAACAGGACACAAACACTGGGGTATGTATAACCAAATTACTGTTTTTATATTCAATCCCACCAATAACAATCAGACTGTTCCTCAGGGTGAGGGTCACGTACAACAATTATTCTTATCATTAAGCGCTGCGTGGTCTGGGTGCATATTATATACAGGTTATGACAAATTACACAAAAAGCTACTCGTCCAACTAAAAAAGCTACTCGCCCCCCGGCCCCGCCCCCAATGAAAAAAATTGAATAAATTCCTCCCTCTCTCTCCTCCTCTCTCTCCCCTCCCTCTCCCCCATCCTCCCTCTCTCCATCCTCCCTCTCTCCATCCTCTCCCCCATCCTCTCGATCTCACCTTCCCCATCCTCTCTCTCCCCTCCCTCTCCCTATTCTCTCTCTCTCCTCCCTCTCCCCCATCCTCTCTTCCCTCCCTCTACCCCATCCTCTCTCTCCCCCATCCTCTTTCCTCCCTCCCACTCCCCCCATCCTCTCCCTTCCCTCATCCTCTCTCCTCCCTCTCCCCCATCCTCTCTATCCTCCCTCTCCCCATCATCCTCTCTCCTCCTCTCCAATCTCCCATTCTGCCCCCTTCAATCTCCCATTCTTTCCCCCCCTCCATCCTCTATCCTCACTCCCCTACAGACACCCGCACCCACTTACCACCACAGACACACTTACAGACAGGCCTGCCAACAGGGGGGGTCTGCCGGGGTTAGCGCCACGCGCCCCGTGGAAAATTCTCGACAAATACACTCTTCCGCATGCCAGGGGCAAGTGCTTTTTATCCTGTGGCGAGGTGTTTCAGTGGGGAGCTGCGGTGGGGTGGCGTGGTTCTGCGTCTACCGGCATTTTTCTCCTTCAATGCATTCTCCATGCCAACGGCATGCTACGTGATGTCACGACGTTACAGAGATGAGGAGGCAGCCTCGGAGCAGGCGCCGCACTGCAGCTGAGGGCAAGCGTGCAGTCGGGGAGCACGAGACGCTGGAGCGCTTGGAGCACGAAGGTCCAGCACCGCAGAGGATGGAGGATAAGAGCTGACATGACTGGAGCCAGTCTTGCCCAGCACCGCGCTGGCCCACTAGTGACACGCGGCATGTGCAGGACCCCAGAAGTAGGCTGCAACAATGATCAGCCGCCTGGACCACACCGAACTCTCTCCTGCACAGGTGGGCCCCTCCCTTCTCAGCAGTCATTCACCCAGTCTGTAAAGTCACCCACCCAGTTAGTCACCTATCCAGTCAATCAGAGACCCAGTCAGTCACCAACCCAGTCA
Source organism: Ascaphus truei (assembly GCF_040206685.1). Lineage (NCBI taxonomy): Eukaryota > Metazoa > Chordata > Amphibia > Anura > Ascaphidae > Ascaphus > Ascaphus truei. Next base: position 114,423,632 of record NC_134484.1, on the reverse strand, counting down.
CCCACCCAGTCAGTCACCCAGTCAGTTAGTTACCAGTCAGTCAGCCACCCAGTCTGTCACCCACCCAGTCAGTCAGTCACCCACCCAGTCAAGTCACCCACCCAGTCTAATCACCCACCCTGTCAAATAACCCACCCTGTCAAATCATCCACCCTGTCAAGTCACCCACCCATCAAGTCAGTCACCCACCCACCAAGTAAGTCACCCACCCATTCAGTCATTCACCCACCCAGTCAGTCAGTCAGTCAATCACCCAGTCAGTCAAGGTCAGTCAGTTTGCACAATTTGCACAGTGCAACCGAAATCCAAATGCACTCCATTCTTAATTGGGTACTAAAACTGAGCAAAGACTAGGGGATTCCGTTTTCGAAACGTAAACAAGAATTGTACCATACAGTATTTTTCCAGCTAATTAGGACAAAGTCATCTATTTAAAACAGATTATCTATTGTATCAATACCGGTGAATTTATAACCTGCAATGTTAAAGCGTTTTCAATTACACATGCAAATATTAAAAAGACATCCATTAGAGAAACTCTCACTTTTTTTTTATAATTTAATCAATTGCATGTTATTAACGTTCAAAAAACTGTATGAGGATTTGCACGTCATTAATCACCAAAAATCAATATTTCTGCATCTCATTGTATACAAATACGAGCTACAAATCAGTTATGTACAGTTATATTAGCTTCCTAAATCTTTGCTAAGAATAACTAAAGACATTTAGGATGCCACATTTACATATGTAATTACCGGTATGTAAATAAAACCACAAACTGTATCTATTCAGAATACATTCGGGAAGATCTAATAATGAAATCAGATTACATATTTTTTTCTTAAACTATTATAGTAGTTGAAAAATATGAGAACATCACTTATTTTCAGACTTCAAGTACTTCTTGAGTGGTATTGTGTGTACACAGCTTAATTCAAGTTTAATGAAAATGGCATTATTAAAAAATTTTTTTAAAATAAAATAAAAAGGGTTTATGGGTTCCATGCTCAAAATATAAAGACTGATAATATTTTAGGAGTTGCTGTAGCTTCTCGTCAATTTTAATTTCTGTTCAATGTTATTCCAAGTACAGTAGATAAAAACATTAGTGTTACATGTAATGTTAAAACATTAGTGTCAGATGTAGTGTACCATGTAGTGTTATTCCAGATAGATAGAAACATTACATGCATGGGCAATAACCAAAGGGTTATAAATGAAATTATGTAGAGATATGACAGTAATTATGCTGACACCAATCACCATGACCAAGTTAACTGTATTCTCACATATTTGTTATCCACAGAATTGTTCCATGTAATAGCACTGCTTACCCACATACTATAACGGGAAATTAACCTGGTCAGTTGAAATATACTGACTGTAGTTAAATATTTATATTCTAAACCGCTTTTACGGTGTGTCTGAATTGCTTACAGTTCCATTGCAAATAGCTGTCTAATAAACCCATAAGCCTCCTTCCATGATCTACTGAGTTAAAACCGCAAAGAGACTACAGGGTCATTTTGCTGGCCATGAATGCCAGGGTGGGTTAAAACTCCTCCCCCCTGGGCATTGATCGCCAGGTAACGAATGCCCTGTCCTGTAGGGATTATTACTTAAATATTTTTGCACAACGCCATTATCCCCCAAAACCTGTATGCAAATACTGTAGTAAACTTTGCTACTATGGGGGTAATGTGATAATAATCAGTACAGCACCTCCTAGCATCAAAGCGATTAAATCCCTTTGATGCTGGAGGGGCTATCAATGCCTTGCAGGCCCTGTGTACCCATTAACATTAAACACAACCTCCGAACAAAAACATAAATAGAATAAATATATTAAAACATTCTAAATCTACATTTTAAATTACCTCCTTAATAGCCCAAGTGACTAGCTAAGCAGGGGCAACCCATGCCTAGAAGGCCCCTAAGATCTACTAAGGTTGCAATACTATTGTAGCATCTCTGAAATCTCTGATTCCACAGTTACCCATCCTATAAAAGCCTGTAAATCATGGCATCCTCGTTATTAACAAGTCAATACAGGCTAATAATTATAAATAAGAGAATACCATTAAATACATAAAAATAATCCCTAACATGAAATTAAATATTAACTCCTTTAGTACCAAGGGAGGGTGGGGGGGAAGGGGTGCCAAACCCAGCAGACTGAGATATTGGGGAATTTCCTGTTGTGTGCGGTGGACAAATTTGGGGGTGTTGCCTCTTGAACAGGGTGGGCAAGCTTTCTAAGAACATGGAGCCTATTCATGAAACAGTGAAAATGGGGTTTCCATGTAAAAATTCACTAATCTTATTTCAGTTAGAGTTTTGTACTTGTTTTTTTTTTTTTTAGTGTTTTGTTCCCAAATACTTTAAAATGACTCAGCTGAAATGCAAGCAAATTGCTTTTTCTGGAACTTTGTAAGCCATGCTTGACTTTTTTATTACATGGACTCCACGTGCACGTCCATTTTGAAAACCCTGTAAATATGAATAGTTCTTAAATGTATATGTAGCAGGGTAGTCTGCATTACCTCTAGCAGGAGCTAAGGCAGCTCTTTAGACTCCTATGCGGAGGTACTGCGCCCATATTGGTATTCTCAAAGACATGCGAGACAGGATATCCTCTGGAGAACAGCATATCCTGTGGAGCTGGAGACCGCAAGGTCAGATCTGCCTGGGACTGCAGAGGGGAAGGTTGTGTCCTGGGAGCCAGTCACGCTGCCAGAACTAGGCTAGAAAATGCCCCATAGGCCCGAGTTAGGCCTTGAGCCACCCTAGCGGAGTACTATAGGGACGGCCTTAGCTAAGGTACTTTCCCATAAGCCTGATTGCTAACGGAACAGGACGAACTGCAGGGGAGGATTCCCTAAGCGGGGAGGACGACCGTGTGGCTGCCGGACGTCAGGCGAGAAGGCACATTGTTGGGAGGCCCTGCATCGTGGGATCACGGATGCGGTTCTCCTTCCGACATAAGAATGTCAGGAATCGGCGTTCTCCTCGCTTCCCACACAGAACACCCACTCTCCGCAGGGAGCCCCTGGACCCACAAAACAATCATGCCTTACCGTCCTCCACGGCCCCTCGCCCCTGCCGCCGTTGCGGGATCACTCCTCTCGGCGATTCCTCTGCTCAGCGCCGGGCGCGCCCACGCCCTCCTGCACGCACACCTACACGCACGCCAGCCTCAGACGTTATGTGCATGCATTCCCAGCTTACAGAGCACACGCCTAACAGAGCAATTTTAACCACTGCTCCTGCAGTGAGGCATCGCCCCCAAGCATCACACAGTTCCATGCAAATCAATGATTACACTCAGCTGGGCTGTAACACCTCCCTCCTATCAGGGAGGACTCCTTGCAGTCCTCCAGGCCTGCCCCCTTTTCCCATTGGCCTGCCCAGCTTTATTATGCCTGTGCTTCCCATCACTCGTCGCTCGACATAGTTCTGTATGGAAGCATTTGACTACTCTCTCAGTGACTCCTCAGGTATTGACGCTGATTGGACGACTACCCCCTCTGGCTCTCGACTTCGGCTCTACTTCTGGCATCCCTGTAACACGGCTTAAACCTTCGATCATCCGCAACTCTCCTATCCCTGATCTTGGCAACGGCAATAACTACTCCTCCTCTACTACCGGTACCGGCAAGTATTGTCTTCATTACTATACCTGGCCTGGCAACATTAACACCACACTCCGGACGCGCTCCCTTTGCTGCGGGTGCGTGTATCCCTACGTCCCACCTCAGCACAGGGGATGGGTCTGGTCTGCGGGCAGCACCGGCGTAACATTATGTCGAGCCCACAAGACGCAGACCAGACCGAACTTCAACAGTTTCTCTCTAATCTGCTTCAGCATAACCGGGCCATGGCGGATCAAATTGTGACACTTACACGCCAGGTCGCAGTACTCTCAGACAGGGTACCGACCGCGACCCTGCCAGATGTAAGCCCCCACTCCGCAAGCGCAGTTAGCAGCTCAGATGTATGGATTCCTCCCCCCAAGCCTTATGCAGGTGAACCGCAAGAATGTAGGGGTTTCCTAAACCAGTGTGAGGTGCAGTTTGAAATGGCTCCCCATCTCTACAATACTGATCGCAAGAAGGTAGCCTACATTTATAACCTCCTCACTGGCAGCGCCCTGACTTGGGCTTCTCCGGTTTGGGAGCGACGTTCTGACCTTACCCAGGATTACCCGGCATTTAAAGCCGAGTTTCAACAAGTATTCGATTCTTCCGCTCGTCGGGAGATGGCATCTGTTTCTCTCCTCCAGATCACTCAGGGACAGTGAATGGTGACGCAGTATGCTGTGGAATTCCGGACTCTAGCAGCCGAGACAAACTGGGGACAAGAGTCTCTCGTCTCCGTGTTCTGGCAAGGCCTGGCAGATCCCATCAAGGATGAACTCTCTCGCCAATCCAGGCCGGATCAATTGGAGGTCCTCATTGATTTGGCTGTCCGAGTGGATCAACGTATCTAGGTACGCCGCTCAGAGCGTCAGCGCACTCGCGTCCATAACTTTCAAGTTCCGTTCTCCAGTACTCCCAGCAACACTCCTGCACTGGAGTTGCCAGAGCCAATGCAATTGGGGGTACAACGCATCCGCACACCAATACGGCAGTTCCGCCACGCCGGGGGATTGTGTTTCTACTGCGGATCCATGGAACATCTGGTTCGGGAGTGTCCACTGCGTCCGGGACGGGAACACCCAGTGAGTACAGAGGGGCTCTCTCTGGGTGTAATGTCTCCACGTCCCCTTTCTAAAGGTGAACTCCCTAAGAAACTTACATTTCCAGTCTCCCTTTCAGGCGATAAGTTCAAGACTTCTACCGCCGCTTTCATTGACTCAGGAGCTGGAGGAAACTTTGTGGATCTTGAATTCGCCAGGTTAAACCGCATACCACTCGTGAGAAAGAAGGTTCCCATCGCACTCGTCGGTATCGATGGACGTCCTCTTACCCCGGCCCACATCTCCTTAGAGACGGCTCCCTTGCTTCTGTCCTCACATCTGCACAAGGAGATCTTAGTTCTCGATGCCATTCACGCTCCTGGGATACCCATAACCCTTGGTCTTCCTTGGCTACAGCTTAACAATCCTCTCATTGACTGGACTTCCTCTGCCTCCATTTCCTGGAGGCGAGACTAATCAACTGCTGGCCAATACCTCTGTTCCCGAAGTTATTCTACCTTCCGTTTACCATCAATTCCGGGACGTTTTCAATAAGGTACAGTCAGACCTCTTGCCGCCACACAGGACTTACGATTGTCCGATCGATCTAGTTCCAGGTAACTCTCTACCCAAGTCCAAGACCTACCCCTTGTCGTTACCAGAATCTCACGCTATGGATGAATATATCCAGGAGAATCTCAAGAAAGGCTTTATTCATCACTCCAATTCCCCAGCAGGGGCTGGGTTTTTCTTCATCAAGAAAAAGGACGGGTCGTTGAGGCCTTGCATCGACTACAGGGGTTTAAACCACATCACTATTAAAAATCGTTACCCCCTTCCCCTTATTACCGAACTGTTCGATAAATTACAGGGGGCCAAAAAAATTTCCAAGTTGGATCTACGTGGTGCCTATAACCTGGTGCGCATCAGGAAGGGGGATGAATGGAAGACGGCCTTTAACACGCGTAGTGGACACTACGAATATCTAGTAATGCCTTTCGGCTTATGTAATGCTCCCGCTGTCTTCCAGGATTTCATCAACGACGTCTTTCGTAAGGTACTCAATATTTTTGTTATTGTATACTTGGATGATATCCTGATTTTTTCCAAAAATCTCCAGGACCATATACGCCACACCTCCTACGTCCTTTCCCGTCTCCGTGAACACCATTTGTACGCCAAACTGGAGAAGTGCACCTTTCATACGACCTCTACTCCGTTCCTGGGGTATATCATTTCCGATGAGGGGTTTATGATGGACTCCGGTAAACTTCAAGCAGTCACTGAATGGCCAAGACCCAACTCTCTCAAGGCCATACAACGTTTTTTAGGGTTCGCTAATTACTATCGTAAGTTTATACGGAGTTTTTCCACCATTGTGGCACCCCTCACTGCGCTCACCAAAAAAGGAGCTGATCCTTCTGCTTTGTCACCTGAGGCTATCTCCGCCTTCGAGACACTCAAGGAAGCCTTTATATCCGCACCTATTCTCCATCATCCCAACATCGAAATTCTCTTCTTCCTTGAGGTCGACGCTTCTGATTGCGGCGCTGGTGCCGTTCTTTCCCAGAGACCCACGCCCCAAGATAAGTTACATCCCTGTGCATATTTTTCCAAGAAATTCTCGTCTGCCGAGAGGAACTATGACGTGGGTAACAGGGAACTTCTGGCCGTGAAGATGGCTCTTCAAGAGTGGAGACACCTGCTGGAGGGGTCAAAAGAGCCGTTTACTATTCTCACGGACCACAAGAATCTTCTTTACATAGAAAACGCTCGACGCCTTGGTCTACGACAGGCTCGTTGGGCTCTTTTTTTTTCTCGATTCGATTTTCACCTGTCCTATATTCCCGGGACCAAGAACGTAAAGGCAGACGCACTCTCCCGTATACATTCTTCTGAAGAAAGGCCAGAGGAATCATTGGGGACTATCCTTCCACATGAGAGGATTCTCGCCAAGTCTACTTTCAAGAATCTTGACAAGATTTTGCACTCCCAGAGACGCATTCCCAAGGACTTGGTCGTTCCCGACAACAAACACTTTGTACCATCCAAATTTGTTCCAGAGGTCCTGTCTTGGGGTCACTCCTCTAAATCTGCAGGTCATCCAGGTTTTAAGAAGACTACTGATCTCATTCGTCGGAATTTCTGGTGGCCAAGGATGTCTCAAGATATTCTGGAGTTTACCCGCCCATGCCCCACGTGCGCTCAAAGCAAGACTCTCCATCAAAAGCCTCAGGGTTTTCTGTTACCCCTTCCAGTTCCCGACCGCCCCTGGTCCCACATTTCTATGGACTTCATCGTGGAGTTGCCCAGGTCCAGATGAATGAACACTATCTTGGTGGTCGTGGACAGGATCTCGAAGATGTTCCATTTCATTCCACTTAAAGGATTACCCACCTCCCCTGCCCTTGCTGATATCTTTACGGAGCAGATTTTCTGGATTCATGGGATCCCTTCGTCCATTGTGTCTGACAGAGGTTCTCAGTTCGAATCCAAATTTTGGAGAGCTTTCACGAAGAGATTGGGCATCTCTTCTTCTTTCTCTTCCGCCTATCATCCTCAGTCCATGGACAAACGGAGAGAATCAATCAATCCCTGGAGAAGTACCTGAGATGTTTTATATCCGATTTCCAGGATGATTGGGCTCAACTCCTCTCTTGGGCAGAGTATGCCGTCAATTCTGCAAAAAACGAGTCCACCCGGGAGTCACCCTTCTTTATAAATTATGGGTTCCACCCTCCCTGTCTTCCCATCCCCAACATTTCTTCTGGAGTACCAGCCGTAGATGAACGCATTTCTTCCCTCCAAACCGCATGGTCCAGGATTCAGTCTACCCTTCTCAACTCCTCCCGCAGATCGAAATTACAGGCCGATCGTCGTCATCGTTCGGCACCCAGTTACAAACCAGGGGATTTGGTATGGCTCTCCTCTAGGAATATCCACCTCAAGGTACCATCTCCTAAACTGGCACCTAAGTTCCTGGGACCCTTCCCTATTTGTGAACAAATCAATCCTGTGGCATTCCGGCTCCAACTACCACCCAGTATGAAGATTCCCAATGTCCTTCATGTGTCTCTCTTAAAACCATTTATCTCCAGTCACTTCTTTCCGGATCAGACTCGTAAACCGGATCCCATTACGGTACAAAATAACGAGGAATACGAAATTCACTCTCTTTTGGATTCTCGCCTATCCAGGGGCCAGCTCCAGTTATTGGTGCAGTGGAAGGGCTTTGGCCCTGAAGAGAGATCCTGGATACCTTCAAAGTACATTCATGCCCCGGCCCTTCTTAAGTCCTTCAGGAAGAAGTTTCCAGAGAAACCGTTCTTGGACCGTCCGGAGGCCGTTCCTGAAGAGGGGGGTACTGTCAGGAATCGGCGTTCTCCTCGCTTCCCACACAGAGCACCCCCCCTCCGCAAGGAGCCCCTGGACCCACAAAACAATCCTGCCTTACCGTCCTCCACGGCTCCTCGCCCCTGCCGCCGTTGCGGGATCACTCCTCTCGGCGATTCCTCTGCTCAGCGCCAGGCGTGCCCACGCCCTCCTGTACGCACACCTACATGCACGCCAGCCTCAAACGTTATGTGCATGCATTCCCAGCTTACAGAGCACACGCCTAACAGAGCAATTTTAACCACTGCTCCTGCAGTGAGGCGTCGCCCCCAAGCATCACACAGTTCCATGCAAATCAATGATTACACTCAGCTGGGCTGTAACACCTCCCTCCTATCACGGAGGACTCCTTGCAGTCCTCCAGACCTGCCCCCTTTTCCCATTGGCCTGCCTAGCTTTATTATGCCTGTGCTTCCCATCACTCGTCGCTCGACATAGTTCTGTATGGAAGCATTTGACTACTCTCTCAGTGACTCCTCAGGTATTGACGCTGATTGGACGACTACCCCCTCTGGCTCTCGACTTCGGCTCTACTTGGACTTCGTGACTTCTGGCATCCCTGTAACACGGCTTATACCTTCGATCATCCGCAACTCTCCTATCCCTGAACTTGGCAACGGCAATAACTACTCCTCCTCTACTACCGGTACCGGCAAGTATTGCCTTCATTACTATACCTGGCCTGGCAACATTAACACCACACTCCGGATGCGCTCCCTTTGCTGCGGGTGCGTGTATCCCTACGTCCCACCTCAGCACAAGGGACGGGTCTGGTCTGCGGGCAGCACCGGCGTAACAAAGGATTCCCAGGTTAACCAAGAGTAACCAGGAAGGTACCCACGTGCACGTCCAATACAAAAGGGAGCGTAGAGCTGCCCTCACATATACATTTGGGGATACCTTGCGGACATCTGTACTAAAGTGCCCAAGGAATGGGATGGGACTAGGATCCTTGGCGGTATAACTGCTCCCTGTGATAGGAGGGAGGGATTGGATAATACTGTGTTGTACTGTACTGTATATGACTATCTTGGGGGATCCTTCGGTAAAGCGTTATTGTTTATTACTCTTGTGTCTGTGATTATTTGATGTGTATCTACATACGTTCCTGTGAGGAAACATCCCATATACACTGGGATTCTCATGTGTGGAGGTACTGCACCAGCCCCCCCCCCCCCCCACCCCCCCTAGCTCCCAATAAGCATAGGCTTAGGCCTACTTTAAGCCTGCAGGTTAGCATCATAACACCCGTTGTATGCAATTCTCCCTTGGAGGGGGAAAGGGTGTTACAATTAATGGTGCACATTCCCATTGGCTGGTGCAGCACAGCTAATGAGGTTCGGGCAGGCAGGACTTCAGCTGTCGGGTAGTGTAGTCTGGTCTATCTATACTATTGTAACGATGCGCGGAACATGCCCCCTGCGGCGTGTTCCTTACTTACCTGTTTACTTCTGATCGCCGCCCTCTAGCTGCGAGTCAAGATCCTGTGTCTTTAAGGATTCTGAAGCAACCAACACCATCTTGCTTCCTGGCAAATCCTGCCCTCTTCCTCCTGACAGGAAGTAAGCCTCTCTTTGACTTTCTCTTTGCTATTAGTCATTTGCTGCCAGTCCTGGTGCCTGCTAGTACTATTCGCAGTGGAGGTGGAGGGTTGGTCAGCGCACGGGATTTTGTACTATTCGCATGCTGTTCCTGCCTGTGTTTTCAAATGGCAATTGATACCTAACTTTTAGGTCACATGTCAGACATTGTGATTGTCTGTTTATATCTACATTAGATGCATACATCTTTCTATTACTGACCCCCTTTAAAATACCAATTCCTGTTTAGTTACCAATACCCCCGTCAATGGAATCAAATGTCAAAGTGACTCAACAATGAATTAAGTTTTCTGACTGTCACCTTTTTTCCCCCTACAGTTTTACCTACGTTGCCCTTCAGATCTTGCATCTTACCCTCCGGTAATCTGTAAACCATCTGGAGTATCCACAACTCAATACCAGAGAAACACAATACAATACTGATGGTTCTTCAGTCTTGTTGAGTTAGAGGCATACAAAATGAATATATTTAAAGAAATTGTCCAACTATAATCATCAAGGGAACTCTAATATTTGAGTGCTGTACCAAATCAAATGTGTGGTCATACTTTAGAGAAATCATGTAGCACTGAATCGGAAGCACAGCACATTTCAAATAATTATTCATTTTTTCAGCCTATACCACCACCATTTTGGCCCCTTGATTGGATCATCTTCAGAGCCACAGGTCCAAAAATGATATGAATGTTTGAAAATACTTACACAACATTAAACACTCCATTCGTAGGCATAAAACAAAATGTGCCCTTAAATAAACACTCCAGATGATGAAAGCAAGAGTAATAAAATGGATGAAGACAGAATGCTGATTTTGCAACCATTATTGCTAGCAGGCCCACTGAGTATTATACGATTCCACGTCCAATCCAGAGATGCATACATAACATGGCACAACTCTGCCTCGACTATTCACTCATTCATCCAATGGGTATGACAGTTGATAAATAAGCTTGAAAGTATCTCTCTCTTTTCTTCACCACCCCCTAAGGTTGACCATATGGTTACAACTAAAAGTGGCAATTGGTTGCTATAATGCCACTTTATTAGCTTGCGTCTCCCTAACAAACCGCTCTCTCCCTACATGCTCCAGAAAAGATTTCAAATGTTGTGAAATGTGTACATTGGCTGAAGAAATGTCCTCTGCTGAAATCAGCAGCATCATCTGCCTTTTTGGGAAACTCTATTGCCGAATGTCAACTCCCAGATAACGTCATGTTAAAAAAGCAAGTCATTAAATGGTGGCTAACGTTTTACAATCGCTAAGGTAATGGACCATGGCCCCAATTCAATATGCTCTGAAACGGTCTTCTCCTTGTTAGGAAACTAAATAAAATTCAACTAAAGTGGAAAATGGAAGATTTAACTTGGTTAAGTGTACAGTCCCATTCTGTGGATATTCAGCTACAATACTACATTCAATCTTCCCTTTTCCCCTTTAGATTTATTTCAACATGGTAACAAAACTTTAGTGTTCCTTTAAAAAAAAAAATGTTCCATCATTTATAATGGCTAAATCATTAAATAGCTAGAGTAGTGCCAGTTTTTCAGAAGAAAATATAACCTATTAGTACCAGCATGCTTTCATTCAATCACTAAAAAGCTGCCTTTCACACAAAAAGATTAAAATAACAGGAAGTCTGCTGTTCCAGGGTACAAGAAATGAAATCAGCTATAAGTGCCTCAAGGCTTTAGTTAAAAGGTAATTCATATTTATATAAACACATACAATCCAGAGCAATTTGTGCTAATGATAATCATTTTGCTATATTGTGTCTGCTTGTATTTAAGTTAACTTAAAGCACTGTAGACATTCCAAACATCATTATTTGAATGAATTCATATTATTTTCTATATTTTGCAATAAAAATATTTACAGTAAAGAATGAGCAATAAAATATGTATTTCTACGTTCTGAAAATATGTCCTAGGCATTCATATTTTCTCCTCTAGATTTCGTATCTTTACTGTGTGTCTCCAACTATTTCAATAAATAAACTCCTCCAGTGTTACTTAAATTGCAGATTCAAATTATAATATTGAAAATGCAGATAGGAGACCAATAAAATAAATGTAATGATGATCTGACACTCAAAATGCCAGTACATTAAATGTGTACGGTCTGAAGTTTCAAGTCAACTAGATATTTTCTTATAGCTTTCTTGTTCAACCATAACATTTAATTTTTCCTGGTGTCTTCAGGAATGTGTTTCTGTTTTCATGTAATGGTTTCAAAGTTTGTGAGAGTATCCAGACAATGCCCTGGCTATTCTAACTTACTGTCTGCTAGTACCACAACAAAGTGGGGATCTAAAGTAGAAAAATAGGTCACCACAATGGGCAAATGTGTTAAAGTAGATCTGTAGTATGCAATATATTATGTATGTATGTATGTATGTTCCTCTCTGTAGACGGACGTTCACAGAGGTACACAATTGGAGACTTTATAAGGTGAAATTATAACGAGGCTTTATTGTGCCTTTTCCTTAACATTAGGAAACCATCCAAACAAGAGGGAAACACAGCTTCTATTCAGTTGGGAGTGGTTCTAGTGAAATACCATGCAATCCACAACTCCCTTAGTTAAGCATGTCTCTCAGCCCCAAACACATAGCAGGAAATAAGCAGATATACGAAGTCTCTTAAGAATGAAAGTCTTATCTGTTCCTTGGAGGGAAAATCTCATCTGTTCCTGATTCAGCTCCCTTCCCTCAGGGTGTGTCAGCATTTAGGTTTGGAAGTTTTCCCTGTGTCTTATAAGCAGCTCTGCTGTTTCTTCTGGCAGGGCTCAAGACTGTTGTGAGAGTCAAAGACAATCTCTTCTCTCTCTCCCAAGTTCAGCTCAGGTATGAGCTAAGGAGACACCCTTCCTGTCTCAACAGACAGGCTTTTGTAAGCAATCTAAATCAGGCAGATGGTGTTTATTAATTGACTACAAGCAGTTAACCACCACACTGCAAGATTAAAGGCACATTACTTGAACATGGATTAATCCCCTGTTACATACCTCCCCTGTTTGTTGGAAGCTCGGGCTTGCCACGGCCAAAGCCCATCCTTCCACTCTCATTCTAGATATCTCTGTGACTTGAATGAGAGTGGATGGAGGAAGAGAACTCTCAGTCCTGCTGGGATTGGAGCCCTTTCTCCAGTTTATTCGTGTCTCCTCCTGAAGGTGCTTGAGATCAGCACCCCTCAGTCGCTCGAGGAGGACTTTTTCCAAGTATAGTCTTTTTTCTATGTGCGCAGTCATGAGATTTCCCTCGCGTCGGGTGCTCGTCTTATTGTAGGCATATTGTATGGCAGCAGTTGCAGAGCGTTTATAAACAGCCCTTTGAGTTTTCCGCTATTGAAGCTGTCTCTCCGCCCTTTTCCCATTCAATGGGGTTGCTAGTTCAGCCCCTTTGAGATTAAGTTGCAATTCCACACCCACTTCCAGAGAATGTCCCATCTTTTCAGCTTCATCAGCTAAGGATTCTTCTGGTTTTAATTCAGCACCTTTACCTTCTTTTGTTGCCTGCTGGGTGGCTGAAGGTTTTGCTAGTGCTTGTTTAGGTGGTTCAAATTTTGCAACCTTGTCTTTCAGATGAGCGGTATTCCCAGCTCTCACTGTACCCTTGTCTTCATGGGTTTTTGAGGCTGTGGGATACTGACGCTTAGTCAGGGTCAATACTTGTCCTTGTAGGACTGTAATCTCATCCGCGAGAAATCCCTGTTTTTTGAGTGCGTCTTGCAAGTCTCTTCTCAGGGAATTTATCTGCCTGCTTTGCTTTCTCTGAGCTTGCTTCCACATTTTAATTGCATTGTGAAGCACTATGAACTTCTTTGCTTGGGCCACAGTTACTTGTTTCAGTTTCTGGACCTTCTTGTGCTCCCTTTTGTGCCGCGTCACCTGGGTTCTAAGCTTGGCTTTTAGCGTTGCTTTGGTGATGCTCAGGGTAGCCTTCAGTTTCTCATGCTGCTTTGCGGGGACATACTGGGTCATCAGACGTTCCTGCAGCACTTGAATTTCTTTAACAGCCTGCAGATTGTCATCCTGCAGAGTTCGCTGCTTCTCCTCTGCCTTCTTGAGGTGCGTACGCAGACCTTGCAGTTGGTTCTGCAGTCGGTGCTCTGCTTCAAACTTCTCACCTTCCAAAAGTCTATTTATTTCTTTAAGCTAGTGCAGCTTCTCATTTTTTTCCTTGACGTCGTTTGTCAAATTAAAATTTTCTTCTTTGAGTTTTACGTTTTTTCTTTGTAATGTTAAATGTTCTCCTTTTCCAGTCTCTGTATTATTCAGGGCCTTTTTGCAGTCCTCCTTCCATTTACGCACATCTGCTTTGAGACTGACAGTCTCCTGGGGTGAGACATCCTTCTCTAGGTTGAGGGTCTGAAGCTCCTTCTGGGAGACTTGAAGATTTGTATTAAGATTGGCAATAGTTTCTTTAGCAATGTCCAGCTCCTCAGTGAGACTGTGTAGTTCCTTTCTGGAAACTTCCAGGTCTGTGCGGCAGCTGTTGGTCTCATGATGTGAGGCATCCAGTGCTCTGCGGAGTGTTTGAACCTCTTTCTGAGATACGTCCACCTCTATCTGGATACTGTTGACCTCCTGTCATGAGGCATTCAGCTCTATGCGAAGAGTGTGAACCTCTTGCTGGAAGACTGTCATCTGCTTCAGTGCCTCCTCATACAGTACTTCCGCTTTAGCGTAGCCACCATTTTATCAGATTGGCTCTGCTTTTCATTCATGGCGGAAATAGTAGCATTTGCAGTATCTAGCTCAGTCTTGAGATCATCCAATTCTGTCCTGGCTAAAGAGTACATTGCGAGCACATATTCCTGTAGCATCAAGTTATTTTTCTGTAGCTCTGTGTAACCATCTTCCTTTTGTTTCAATTGTTCACGGAGCATATCACAGTCATGCCTGGCATTTTTCAGGGCATCTTCAGGGTTGGTCAAGGGATCGTCACTCACTGGTTCCGGCTCCACTTCCCTGGGATGGTTGGTTGAGGGTTCCTCAGTGTTGGCACCGGACAGACACTTCTTTGGGGTACACGACTTCTGCCTTGGGCCCTCTGGATATTCGGTTAACCGCGGGACGAATTCTCCATTTTCTCTAGGCTGCAGTGCAACTCGGTCCCCCTTTTCCTCCACAGGATCTGCGGACGTGTCTGGTCCTTCCACGGTAAGTGAAGAACCGCTTTTCTTTTTCCGCTTTTTTGTTTTGGATGACTCCGTCCCATCGGGAATACTGGGGTCTCCTTTATTTGAAATTTTAGCAGCGTCACTGCATCCACCCGGCTTTTCTTGCAACTGTAATAGCTGACGGAAATATTCGGTGATCCACTGCTCCCGCTCTGTCTCCTGCTGATCATATTCGTCAAAGGGAGCGGTCTTTTCTGTTCGTGCCGAGTTCAGGCACCCCCACCATTCTTGGGGTGTTTTGTGGGTGTGACTCGGTTCGGGTTCCCCGTAAGAGATGTCTTCCTCTTTATTGGACTGGAAGGGCCACTCTTCCATGGGGTAGGGTTCATTACAGGAACGCTGCATCTTGTCCTCCATTTTTAGGCTATCAGGTGTAATTTTCTTCCTGACCTCAGGAGGCACTATTGCAGCTGTTGCCACTGTATTTGCTAGAACCCCCAATTGTGGTAGTCCTACAGGTGGGAATATTTTGCTTGTAGAGGTCGTAGCTCTCACAGGCATCTCTGTAGACTTTTCTTTCTTGGGTAATTTTTTGTCAATATCAGCAGTACTGTGCATGCATTTTCTCTTATCAGGTATACAAGATGTGCAGTTGCTAGGTAAAAACGTCTATTTGCTTTACACCATTTACTTGCTAGGTATAATCTCTCATTAGGTATGCTGAATGTGTGGTTGCTAGGTAAAAACTTCTGTTTGCTTTACACCATTTACTTGCTAGGAAAATCCCTCCACTTCAGCAACAGAATTTGGTTTTCTGCCTGAGTTCAGTAATTTTCAGTCTCATCTTTGGGTATTATGGCATTCACACTTCACCCTTTGGGTGTCTGTTTTGCTCCCAAGATATACATAGGCTGACTTTTTTATGTGCAGAAAAAAAACATTCTTTGCAGTGGACTATTTCTTTCATTCCCAGCAGGGTGACTCAACACTCGGCAATTGGCTTTGAAATACCTTTTACACAGTTCAGCAATCCCTTTTTCCCCTATAGGGCAATTTTACACTCAGCATTTGTTTGCTAAAAATTCCCCTGCTTCAGCAAAGTCTTGTATCAATTTTCACACTTTTCTGCATATACTCCATTCACAGCTGGTAGCTCTATGTGGTGTGGCAACCTTTATTTGCAAAATCAGTACCACTCGTGGGTCACCATCTGTATTCACTGCTTCAGGGGAACTTTTGAAAACAACAAACACCTATCCCTTTTTAAGGGCTGACTCACTTCTTGAACCCTGACTATGGCTGGAAGGCAAAACCCCTATTTCAATGACCATATTACACTTTGTGATAAGCAAATAAGGTTTAGCTGCTTCAGCAGTTTCTCTCCTCTTGGGATTGGGGAAAAGAGTCCAGCTGTGGTTTTGTAAGTTTCAGTGCAGTGTAAGTTTCAGTGGTGTGTATCACTTTAACTCTGGTCTCTGCTGCATGAGATTTTTTTTTTTCTAAGTTGCTCAGACTGTTTGTAGGCAAAAAGCATTAAAAAAAAATTCACATAAAAATCTCCGGTCCTTTTTAACTTCAAAGACACCTCTCGTCCCACTTCGGACACCATATGTAGACGGACGTTCACAGAGGTACACAATTGGAGACTTTATAAGGTGAAATTATAACGAGGCTTTATTGTGCCTTTTCCTTAACATTAGGAAACCATCCAAACAAGGGGGGAAACACAGCTTCTATTCACTTGGGATTGGTTCTAGTGAAATACCATGCAATCCACAACTCCCTTAGTTAAGCATGTCTCCCAGCCCCAAACACATAGCATGAAATAAGCAGATATACGAAGTCTCTTAAGAATGAAAGTCTTATCTATTCCTTGGAGGGAAAATCTCCTCTGCTCCTGGTTCAGCTCCCTTCCCTCAGGGTGTGTCAGCATTCAGGTTTAGAAGTTCTCCCTGTGTCTTGTAAGCAGCTCTGCTGTTTCTTCTGGCAGGGCTCAAGACTGTTATGAGAGTCAAAGACAATCTCTGCTCTCTCTCCCAAGTTCAGCTCAGGTATGAGCTAAGGAGACACCCTTCCTGTCTCAACAGACAGGCTTTTGTAAGCAATCTAAATCAGGCAGGTGGTGTTTATTAATTGACTACCAGCAGTTAACCACCACACTGCTGGATTAAAGGCACATTACTTGAACAGGGATTACTCCCCTGTTACACTCTCATTGTCATTAAATGCTACAGTTTTAAGGCCATAATCAAATGGAAAATTGGGAATAGAGGCACGCACCCTTTTTGTTAAAGGCTGTGTAACCAGACAATAGGGAAGTTCAGAGGAACTAGAAAATCAATAATATATATTTAACGTGTTCTGAAGATCCCATTCAAACTTCTACATTGATGTAAGTTTAGCCAGGTCCCCCAGGTTCACCCTCACCTCCGCTGCAATGGGAGAGTAAGGGAAGGTTGCAGAGCGTGCAGTGAGCGCTCTGGTGCACCGGAGGCTCCGCGGCAGCCCGAGCGTTCAGGGCGCCGCTATTTTGGTACTCGCGCATGCGCAGCGAATCCTGGAGGCGACGGCTTCAGATGAGAGTGCGCGCATGAGCAGAGAGTGGCTGCGGTAGCGCGTGAAGCACGGACCAACCAGAGGGGGCCTAGAATCGGAGACTACAAGTCCCATGAGCCTCAGTCAGACCAGGTGACGCAAGGGAGCCAATAGGGCGATAGGAACTGAGCAGGAAGAAGTTAGGAGGTTGCGCAGGGGAGCACGCTGGTCAGAGAAGATCGGGAAGGGGAAGAGATAGGAGCTCAGTGTGTAGAGAGGCAAGTAGCCTCTACAGTAGGCCCGAGTACCCCCAGGCCCAGAGTCCCAGTCAGTTGTAGTCAATGCAGGGACAGGCCCTTGAATAGGAACCTGTCACGTTAGTGTGTTAAGCTGGGGACACAGAGACTGTCATAGCATCATCCCAGAGGTTTGGGACCAGACCTCCTCAGAGACATCATCAGCCCTTCGGGTGGGATCGCCCCGAAGGACAGCACAGATAGCTCCGCGTCGTCAGATCCTTTGTGAAGATTGTTTGCGGGTCCGAGCGTGGGAGCGCTCGGCAGGTAACATCCATTAAAGTGCAACAACTGAAACATTGCTCATCTTAGTGGTTGCGCAGTCACACACACTCACACACATTTGGGGATTGCATGTGAGGTGTTGGACACGGTGTGGGAACACGGTTAATGGTCGTGTCCTGTGAGACACGTTATCTACTGTGTCTCTTCCTGGAGAAATACATGTAAGGTTATGGTACATGCAAGGTTATAATACATTCAAGGTTATGGTACATGTAAGGTTATGATACATGCAAAGTTATGGTACATACAAGGTTATGGTTACCGATAGTAAAGCTACTGTTTCTTTTACATACTGTGTGAATAGTATTGTGTTATTGTCCTGCGAGGAACCACTCCCGCTCTGCTGGGAGCCATCGCAGGTGGAGGCGCTGCATTTGGTAAGAGATCATTCATACATATATCTATATAATCACATTGCCCCAGGCTCTCCATGGCAGAGGCTCAGGCCCTGCGATCCAAGAGGTTATACAGCATTGGTAGCTGCACTGTGCCCAGGGGGAAACAGGGCTACATTTGGAGACGCTGCTGAGATCAAGACCTGGTGTGCCCAAAATTCAAATTTTACACAAATTACCTGTGGGGAAGATGACTCTTCCCTCATGCCAGAATGTACGCGACTGGGCGCGACAGACACCCACGCCTTCGCGTCGAGTAGTTGCAGTGAGTCAAGTACCTATGGCCTTACCCCTAGAGATGTTACAAACTGTATTACGGCAAATACCTGGATTTTCAAAAGCCTGCCTGGTGGATGTCCAGATAGACAAAGACTCCCAGTGGAATACCCTTCTAGTTGATTGTCGTAGGACCTTGCCCTCATGGAGCCGCAAGCTCCAAAGTTTCTGCTGCTCCCCAATTCCCCGCCAGGTGGAACCCCGTTCATCTACCGCTCACGGGAAACCCAAACTGAAGTACACCGGGAGGAGTGCCACACACCTGTATCGACCACTTACCCAGAAAGTGAGGTGGGTAGTTGTCGGTCTGAGCTCAGCCGTCCCTGTTCCAGGGTGTCAGAGGAAGCGGAACTGTGTAGAGATTTGTTACAAAAAGTAACGGAAAATATAAGCCAGTTGGCCTCCCCGCCAAGTTTACCGCCCTTAGTAGAAGCTTTAACCCTGGCATCTCACTCCCAAAATTACAGGAAATTGAAAGCCATCTCTGGGACCCTCCCCACACCTACCGGAGAAGAGGGGATAGAACCTTGGAAGGAACACACCCGGAACGTGATGTAGGAATGGTCATGTACCGAGGACGTCAAACGCCAGTGTCTCATGGAGTGTTTGAAACCCTCTGCTTCTACCCTGGTCAGTATTTGGGAGCAGCACCCTGAATTAACTTCCAGGATGATAGTGGAATTTCTGAAAGAAGCTTATGAAGTGGCCCTTTGGGCTAAGTATTATGCCATCAACCAAAAGGAAAGTGAAGAATTGTCAGCTTTCATCCATCGTGTAGAGATAGCTTTGGGGCCTTTGCTTCATTGCAAGTACGTGCTGGTCTCTCAAATGGATGAATACCTTCGTAAGCAGTATCTGCGGGGTTCCAGCCCAAATCACCCCATCGCTAACATGATTCGCGACAATCTCGCCTGAGGGAGCCCGCCCATATTCACTGGATTACTACAACAGGTCAAGGAGCACGAGGCTCACCTATTGCTTCATTCCCCTCAGAAATCTAAATGATCCTCTACACCCAAAAGCAAAGGATTTAGCAAAAAAAGGGAGGACACCCCTGTCAAGACGGTGGTAGACCTGCCGAAGTATTCCGGGAGGGCATGAGGGCATCCCCTTCCTACAACCGTCGCATGCCATCACGTGACCTGGCGTGTTACAAGTGTGGAAGAAAGGGACATCTATCCTATGACTGCTCTATGGGAGAGCGCTGAGATCGGAGTCCGTCCCCCAAGAAGTTCCCTCCTAACGTTATGGTCTATGGGGTATTCACAGCGGATGGAGACACCCCGGAGCCCCCTGAACAGAAGGGGTCCCTACCGTCCAATGATCAAGTTGAAACCACTACTGGTGATAACAACACCAACCCTGAGGGGAACACTCGAGTGGGACCTGTAGCCCTCATACGCATGCTAGTGGATGGTATCTATTCCTCAGCATTGCTGGACACGGGGTCCCAAGTGACCATCATCTACCGAGGATCTTATGACCAACATCTTCAGAAGAGGCCATTGAGGTCTGCTGAACATATGAAAGTGAGAGGTTTGAGCAGTGAAGATTACCCCATCGATTGTATCATAACGGTGTCTGGAGATCCAACAGCTCAATACTGGAAAAACCCATCCCATGGAAGTGGAAGCCCTAGTGTGCCCTGAAGCTCAGGAGCTGCCCAAATACCCGATCATTCTAGGAACTAATGCCGACATTGTGCGTGCAGTCATTCGAGCCTACCTACATGAGACAAATGAGTTGCCGATATCCAGTCTTCAGTTACAACTCATCACAGTACAAAAAGACCCGAATGTATCTATAACCGATAGCTATGGATTATTATTCTGCGGGGCGAGTCGGGCTGACTGAAATTCTGCCAGGAGGGGTACAATGGATGCCCGCCTGGTGTTCATATACCGACTGAAATGAAGCTGAACATCTATTCTCCATGGAGAGTACCCTCGAGGAGGACATTCGGAGAGGATATAAGATAATACTAGAAATACGAGATTGGGCATTCTCAATCCCCTGCCGAACCTATGTGTCAGTACAGAACCTGTCCCCTTTCACTATGACTATTGATACGGGACAAAGATTGGGTCGAATATATCCGGTCAGCTCGGTGGAAGAACCATTCCACGTTAACTCCGCAAGCACATATGATTCCAACGGAGGGTTAGATTTCGACTTTGGCACTTCCGATGAATGGAGAGAGAGGCTGAGGACTGAATTGGAGAACCGACGAGAGGTATTCTCCACCGGCAAGATGGATGTGGGGTGCAGTCGCAGTGCTCAACATACAGTGGCGACATTGCTTATTGAAGCAAAAGCCGCCGGCTCCATGCGGCTGGGAAGCGGGTAGCCGCGGCGCGTGGCGGCGCACTGTGACGTCACAGTAACATGCGCGCCCGGCTTCCCCGTCTTCCCCGGCTTCCCCTGGCTTCCCCGACACCCCTGGAGATCAAATGAAGGTAAGCGGGGGTGCGGGGAAGCAGAGGGGCAGAGCAGGAGCCGGGTACGGGGTCGGGAAGGGAGGTAAATTGCGCGCGAAGTGGAGGGGGGGTGCGTGGGGGAAACGCGGCGGCGCGCGGTTGTTACTGGCGGCAGCTGGGGTAGATCTCGGCGTGCCGTCGTGATTTAGTGCAATAAACAATGTCGGTGCTGTACTATCCGCCTGAGTGATACGACCCCATTCCGAGAAAGCTCCCGTCGCATTGCCCCCAGGGATGTTGACGATGTACGGATGGTGATCCACGAGATGGAAGAAGCCGAGATTGTTATGGAATCAAGGAGTCCTTACGCTTCTCCCATTGTAGTGGTGAGGAAGAAGAATGGATCCGTGGACTATAGGACCCTTAACAACCGCACGGTACCAGATCAGAATAACCTTCCCCATATAGAAGAAATTCTGAGCGCCCTAAACGGGAGTCAATGGTTTAGTGTGCTGGATTTAAGGTCTGGATACAACCAAGTACCCATGAGCCCAGAGGATTAAGAGAAGACAACCTTCATCTGCCCTCTAGGATTTTATCAATTCACGCGCATGCCACAGGGTATTTGTGGAGCACCGGCCACCTTCCAGAGACTACTGGAGAAAACACTAGGAGATATGAACCTGAGAGAATGCCTAGTGTACCTGGACGACATCATCGTATTCAGGAAGACGTTGGAGGAACACAAGGCGAGGCTCCTAAAAGTGCTGGACCGCCTAGCAAAAGAAGGACTCAAGCTGTCTTTGGACAAGTGTCGGTTCTGTAGAACTTCAGTGACCTACGTTGGACATAGCGTGTCCGCGGAAGGAATAGCCACTGATCCGGCCAAGGTAGAAGCTGTAGTAAACTGGCCGCGACCTGACAATGTTATGGAACTGCGCTCTTTTCTTGGGTTTTGCGGGTACTACCGTCGGTTCGTGGAAGGATACTCCCGTCGAGCAAAACCACTCAACAATCTTCTTAAAATATATCCAGAGGACACCGGACGTAAAGCGGTCTATGCTCGTCAATCGTTTGGTGACAAATGGACACAAGAGTGTGATCAGGCCTTCCTGGGCCTAAAACAAAGTCTGACGGCCGCACCAGTGCTGGCGTATGCTGACCCAGAACAACTTTACATCCTACATGTGGACCCTAGTCTCAATGGACTAGGCGCGGTGTTACACCAGAAACACCCGGCAGGGCTTCGGCCCGTAGCCTACATCAGCCGCAGTCTAACACCCAGTGAACAGAATTATCCTGTGCATAAGTTAGAATTTCTTGCATTGAAATGAGCCATAGTGGATAAACTTCATGATTATCTCTATGGAGTCACCTTCGAAGTACGGACGGACAATAATCCTCTTACCTACATTATGACCTCAGCTAAATTGGATGCGGCTGGCCATCGTTGGCTGGCAGCGCTGTCCAATTATAATTTCACCCCGAAATATAAGCCGGGTCCTCTGAATGTTGGCGTCGACACCCTGTCCAGAAGACCGGGACTAAATGCCACTCCAGATGATGAACAGTGGGAGGAGATTCCTGGACCCAGGATGCTGGCTGTGTGCTGTACAGTGGCCATCATTGATGATCAAGTAGCGTTCTCCGAACTAAGAGTGGCGGACTCGCTAGGATATGCGTCCAAAGCCACCCTGGCTGCTTACTGTGACCCTAGTGGAATGCACATTACCCCAGACAAAATCATATCCTGGAAAGATATGATTCGATATCAAGCTCGTGATCCGATAGCTGGCACCATACGATACGCTATTGAGAAGAATCAACCCAAATTGTTGAGGCACGCCCCTAATGATGTGGTGGGCATCCTTATGAGGAAAGCTGACAAGTTCGAGATACGCAATAGTCTGCTGTATAGAGTAGTGAACTATCATAATCATCCAAGCAGGCGACAACTGGTCCTCCCTAGGAACCTACAACATATGGTGCTGAGAGCGTTACATGATGAACATGGACACCTAGGCATCGATAAAACCTTCGGACTGGTGAGGTATAGGTTTTTCTGGCCGATAATGAGAGAGGCGGTGGAACGCCATTGTCGATGTTGCGGCAGGTGCATTCAGCATAAGACTCTTCCGACGAGAGCAGCCCCAATGGATCATCTAAAAATTTCGGGCCCCATGGTTTAGTGTGTATGGACTTCCTGTGCATTGAGCCAGACAACCGGGGAATATGTAATGTACTAGTCATCACAGATCGTTACACCAGATACGCACAAGCTTTTCCAACCAAGGATCAGAAAGCAATTACAGTAGCCAAGTTCCTTTGGGAAAAGTACTTTATGCCTTATGGTCTCCCCAATAGATTGCATTCCGATCAAGGCCGAGACTTTGAAAGCAAGTTGATTCGGGAACTGTTGAAGATTCTGAACATCACTAAATCACGAACCACTCCTTATCATCCTGAAGGTGATGCATTGCCTGAGCGGTTTAATCGGACGCTGTTAGACATGTTAGGGACCGTAACTGGGACTCAAAAGGCCGAGTGGAGTCGACAAGTGGAAACACTAGTACACGCCAACAATTGCACTCGACATGAATCTACTGGATTCTCTTCCTATTTTCTGATGTTCGGGAGAGAAGCATTGCTACCTGTGGATATACGGCTAAGGGTCTCCACGGATGGAATTCAAAACGCCAATCATTTCAAATACATAAGACGGCTCCAAGAGAACTTGCGACAAGCATATCAGCAGGCCGAAAAGTCTACAGAGAAACTGAATGCTGGAAATTAAAAACGTTATGACCACAAGGTCAAACACCGTGAAATCCGTCCTGGCAATGCTGTACTTCTCCGCAACTTGGGAGTGCCGGGAAAACACAAGCTAGCTGACCGTTGGCGAGACGGTGTCTATGAAGTAGAGTCCCAGATGCCTGGCCTCCTGGTCTACCATATCAAAGACTCTGAAGGCCGGGTAAAGGTATGGCACAGAAACCATTTACTCCCCATTCCACAGGTGGGAGAGGATGAGACTAAAATATCAGCTACCTCGTTTGATGGGGAACCACATCCGCGTGAGGTTGGTCAAGAAACTGGAAATGATACCATCTCTGAAGACCTCATGGAGGGACCCTCCCAAAGGGACCCTCGCAATCAACGGGCATCTCCCGGAGGAGCTATGGGTAAAGGGCCCTGTAACCAATCGCCTACTAGGGTAACTCCCGAGAGTTCCCCTCTGAATCCAAAGAGTCCATGTTTTGTGCCTTCCAGGGATTGATCAGAGACATTACTCCCCTCAAGGGAAGAGGCTGAGCGTCAGCACTATAGTGGTCACTCTCCCGAGGGAGTGACAGAAGCATAGCTTCGAAGGAGTCAGAGAGTCGGGCAACCTCCAATGAGGATGGCCTATGATCAGTTTGGGGCACCCCATTATGAGGCTCAGCAGTGGGCTCACAATAGGGTGAAGTCCGTTATCGTTATGTTCAGTGAGATGTACAATCTTATATATAGTTGTGATGTGTTAAGTTGTATGTATCTCGTGCATTTTTATTATATAATCTGTGTACTAAGTTATAAACAGTTATTGTTATGTTGTTCCAAGCGAGGCCGTTGGATTCCACGAGGGGGAGGATGTAGCCAGGTCCCCCAGGTTCACCCTCACCTCCGCTGCAATGGGAGAGTAAGGGAAGGTTGCAGAGTGTGCAGTGAGCGCTCTGGTGCACCGGAGGCTCCGCGGTGGCCCGAGCGTTCAGGGCGCCGCTATTTTGGTACTCGCTCATGCGCAGCGAATCCTGGAGGCGATGGCTTCAGATGAGAGTGCGCGCATGAGCAGAGAGTGGCTGCGGTAGCGCGTGAAGCACGGACCAACCAGAGGGGGCCTAGAATCGGAGACTACAAGTCCCATGAGCCTCAGTCAGACCAGGTGACGCCAGGGAGCCAATAGGGCGATAGGAATTGAGCAGGAAGAAGTTAGGAGGTTGCGCAGGAGAGAACGCTGGTCAGAGAAGATCGGGAAGGGGAAGAGATAGGAGCTCAGTGTGTAGAGAGGCAAGTAGCCTCTACACTAGGCCCGAGTACCCCCAGGCCCAGATAGGCCCTGAGTCCTAGTCAGTTGTAGTCAATGCAGGGACAGGCCCTAGAATACACATTAGTGTGTTAAGCTAGAGACACAGAGACTGTCATAGCATCATCCCATAGGTTTGGGACCAGACCTCCTCAGAGACATCATCAGCCCTTTGGGTGGAATGAGCCCCGAAGGACAGCACAGATAGCTCTGCTTCGTCAGATCCTTTGTGAAGATTGTTTGCGGGCCCAAGCGCGGGAGCACTCGGCAGGTAACATCCATTAAAGTGCACCAACTATAACATTGCTCATCTTAGTGGCTGCGCAGTCACACACACTCACACACATTTAGGGATTGCGGTATGGGGTGTTGGACACGGTGTGGGAACACGGTTCAGGGTCGCGTCCTGCGAGATGTGTTATCTACTGTGTCTCCTCCAGGAGAAATACATGCAAGGTTATGGTACATGCAAGGTTATAATACATGCAAGGTTATGGTACATGCAAGGTTATGATACATGCAAAGTTATGGTGCATACAAGGTTATGGTTACCGATAGTAAAGCTACTGTTTCTTTTACATACTGTGTGAATAGTATTGTGTTATTGTCCTGCGAGGAACCACTCCCGCTCTGCTGGAGCCATCACAGGTGGAGGCGCTGCATTTGGTAAGAGATCATTCATACAAATATCTATATAATCCCATTGCCCCAGGCTCTCCGTGGCAGAGGCTCAGGCCCTGCGAGCCAAGAGGTTATTCAGCATTGGTAGCTGCACTGTGCCCAGGGGGAAACAGGGCTACATAAAAAATCAAAAAGGGGATCAATACTTTAGTTTTTTTCCATTTCTGTGTGTAGTTCAGAAAGTATTTTCTAATATGCTAGTTGCCCATTGGATTTTTAGGAACCCTGTGCTCGTAGCCTTCTCCCCCTCTGGAGAAAGATTATTTGCTGGTTTGTGGCTTAATCATAGTTTGAGAACAATGCAAGAGGGAAATTAATCATTTTTAAAGTCTATTGTGGGACGAAACACAATAAATCTGACAAACTGTAAGACGACCAATAGTTTAAAGGTGTTCTGAGATAGATGAGTCTGTAGCAGTCTGTTCACTTTACCATGAATACATTTTTTCACTGAAATGCCCTCCCTTGTGCTATTTTTTAAAGGCAGTTGTTCTTACCAATTACGTAGTATTAAACAAATGTATGTTCTGAATTATAATATTTACGCTATACAACCTGTGTGGAGACAGGTTTAGTAAACTCTAGTTCTATCTTAAAATTATAAAAGGAAAGGCATGGATTGGTAACCGAGTTTGAATCAGGGGCACCTAGTTCAATTCCTGGTGTCAGCTACTTGTGACCTTGTGTGTCACTTTACCTCCCTGTGCCTCAGGGATCAAAAACGTAGATGATAAGTTCATCTGGGCAGGGACAATGTATGTAAAAATCCGATGTACCGTGCTGCTTACAGTGCACTATAAAGCAGCCTGGAGCCCCTCGGCCACGGGGCACCAGACCGCAGGGGCTAAGCGCCCCCCTCTTCCCTCTCCCTCCTCCACATCATTGGTGCCGGTGACGTGCTGCTTCCCCTCTCCCGTCCAGCTTGGCTGGATTGAATGCTGTTTATCGTTCCCCAGTTTCATGGGGGGCGGAGCTAAGTGGATTCAAAGGAGTGCAGGGGACGGAAGGCAGTCTGCTCCCTGAAAAGAAGGTCCCGCCCGCCCGCCCGCCCGCCCGCCCGCCCGCCCGTCCCTTTGTTTGTGTAATACCATGACAATCGTATAATATATTGTACATTATGTTGTATTTTCTTCCTTTTCAGAAATAAGTAAACATGGGAGGGATGTTGATCCAGGGAGTAATCCGATTGCCAATTCTTGGAGTCAGGAAGGAATTTATTTTCCCCCTTATGAGATATCATTGGAGTTATATCACTGGGGGTTTTTTGTTTGCCTTCCTCTGGATCAAAATACTGTAGCTGAGGATACAGGATAAAGTATCTGTCTAAATTTAGCATAGGTTGGACTTGATGGACGTATGTCTTTCAACCCATCTACTATGTAACTATGTCTGCCATGTTTGAGGTGGGCATTCCATGACATGTGTTGCCTACGTCACGGCGGCTGTTGGGGGGGGGGGGTAGGTGTGTGTTAACCTTGCCAGCGGGGGCTCTATGGTTCAGATAACCCCTAAAGCCTCGGCACTCCACACGAGCACAAGGAGCAGAGCCACAAGGTTTGATTACTGTCTTCATACAGGGTTTGATTACTGTCTTCATTTGCTATTGCCATTAACCTTTCATTGACTGTTGTGGACTCCTGTTGCTTCTTTGCAAGCTGCTTTCTTGCAAGCTGTGTTCAGACTTTACTGTACCATTGCCCACAGTTTCTTGTGGTACTTGAACTACTGGCATTGACTTTAGTGGATTCTTGCTGCCCTGCTATTAGCTGTTTAGCTGTATTTAGCCTACACTGTATGTTTGCTATCTATCTTCAGGGGTGTCTGATTTGACCAGTTATAGGGGAAGGGAGGCTTAGGGAAGTACCTCTGGGACCTTATGGGCCAGATGAAGAGGTAGTCCCTCAAAACGTCGCCCCCCTAGCATACTTGCGTTCTCCGTTTTTTGTGTATATTCCTTGTGTTTCATGTTTTTTCCCCTTTTCCTTCCCCTCCCCCCCCCCCACCCCTCACTTTGTGACATGCCCATTTGTGATACTGGTTTCTGCAAACACATTTGATTTATTTCTGGTTCGTTTTATTATTAAATGTTTATTCTGCATTACAACTGTTTTCATCATTTAGCCATTAGACAGTGAGTGCTGGTACTTACGTAGATTTGTTAGTACTATACAGGGGAATAAGGGTCCCCTTTGGTTCCGTGCACCCTGCAATTGCATTAATTTAACACTATCAGAGTGCTGTCTATCGTCCCCTTTTATCCTATTCCATGACATGTGTTGCCTACGTCACGGCGGCTGTTGGGGGGGGGGGGGGTAGGTGTGTGTTAACCTTGCCAGCGGGGGCTCTATGGTTCAGATAACCCCTAAAGCCTTGTGGTCGGATGGCGGTAGTGAGTCGGCAGGGCTCATTTGTGCGTGATTCCCTGGGCCCAGTATCGCTTAACGGCCTGGCCATCGGGCACTCGGCTTGGTGGTTGTGCGGGCCATAGTTGGTGTGCCATCGGCCTTTACCCGGGGGGAGAGCACCCTGGCAGGGTTGGCACTTACCAGGGTTTATTTGTGTAAATAAAGCCGTGGCCTTTGTACCTCCAGACCTTTGTTGTGTGTTTATTTATTTATATGTGGGTTGGGGGAGGGAAGGGGAGCTTCCTCGCAGGCTCCAAGGTCATGTGAAGCCCTTCGAGTCCTATTGGGAGAAGAACGATATATGAAATAAAATTATTTATTATTATTATTATTATTAAATTAGTGTATTATTTCCAAAGTGAAATTGGTCTACTGTATACTTTATAATCAATACACATTTTCAGTAAAACGACCTCTGCTTTAATCTATCAAGGTATTGTACTTTGCTCTAATTGTTTTTTATGCACCCTGCCATTATTTAGGGCGTGTAAGCAGAGTTAGGAAGAATTTAGCATGATAGACAAATGTACTGTATATTGTGGCCCTTTCTTATGCCACAAAGTCTTCCAGGTCTGGAGTGGCATAAACATTTCTGGATATCAAGACTAGACAAATAAAAGAGACATATATTTTAAAAAATAGTCCTTATTTGAACATAAACTTTTCTTTGCATTTGTTGAAACACCCCCAAATCAGAACAGCCACCAGAAAAATAACAAAGTAGTGGTAGTATTAGACATAAAAAAAGATGATATTTTCTATGCTCAATTTAATGTTTGGTCAACAAACATTAAATGAATGAATTTTGTGACTTTAAGGCAGACATCAGTGTGCATTAGCATGTTGTTTATCCGAGTTGGCTTTTAATAGCTTTATGTCACATGTTTATATTGTTCTGTAAAATGGTTTTCTTTACATAAACAGAATGTAATCTGAAAAACAATATCTGGAAGCACAGCTGATACCAACGAATAGATTGAAAACAACAAGCTGGAGAGTGATAAAACAGTCTGTTTTCATCTTTATGATTTTGTTTACTCTCTATATGACAAATGCCTAGGAGATACGGTACGGGTGATTCTCCTATTTTTATGTCCATCCTTTTCAATTTATAAGACGAGCAGAAACTTTTCAACATTAAAGTATTAAATGAAATACTCAAGGTACTATTTTCGATGTAGCCGTGTTTGCAAATACTTGTGCACTAGTCTCCACCAAACTTTCATTACAATCTGTTATTTCACAAAGAGATTCCAAAATGCCATCTACGGCCCTGCGTACGTTATCAGCGCTGAAAATATGAACCCTATTGCTGCCCTCATGACTTACCTGGTACCCCTCGCGGTGCCTGGCACGCAAGGGGACCCTTGTGATGTTCCGGCCGGGCATGTCATGCACTTTATGATTGTTTTCTAGGTGGAGCCCTCCTTTGATTCGTGTCACAGGGGGGTGATTGCTTTGGTAACGATCACATCATGGTTGCGATATCGGTACTCTGGTGCCACCTGGGTCCTGCTGGACTCTTTGCAGTGTTAAGTTAAATATTATTACGCGTTTCTCCTTATCAGGGAGTAAGGGGACTATGCACTAAGCTCAATGGCTTTGCGTTCTGATGTTCCAAAAAAGCAGGTTCGTTAAAAAGTGAGGCCGGGGACGCGATGCACTAAGGCCTTGAGCCCATTTTTTAACGTACCTGCTCAAAATAGCTCAAAACACCCACAGCGTACGTGTTGCTTTTTTTCCCCCTGCTAGCGTTCTTAACCTTTCCGTTCGCTAGCTGATAGAAAAAAAAGCCGCATGTAACATTTGCATGGAGATTCTGTATCTCCATGCAAGGCTGTTACAGGCGATCGTACACTAAATAAATACATTTTAATAATAGTGTACATGAGCAGGGGGTCTCAGGACCTGAACCGCATTGGTTTCAGGTCAAGGACCTGTATCTACTTCAGGAGATACAGGCCCCGTTATGGGTTGCCGGTATCCCCTGCACTTTGAAGCTCCCGCGTCACGTGACCGGGACACCTGTGGGTCTGACCCGGGGCCCCCCAGATATCCGCAGGCCTACCGTGGGGACCCCATTGTGGCCCACGGTGACCCGCGGAGACCACCTGGTGGACCACGGCCCCTGGCGGGACCCACCAACAGGCCTCCAGACCCTGTGTGAAACATGTTGCTGGGCACCTGTAGGTCTGTGAGGTGACCCGTCAGGCCCACCGGGGACTCCCGTGGGCCTGGGGTATTAACCCTGTATGTAAAATAATAAATCATGTATTTATGGGGGGGCACCGGGGGTGGGTTTGTATTATATAAATATAATGAGATTTATTGTGGGGCAGTGTATTGTTTTTATTGTGGGTACTGGTGGTGGGGGAAGGGGGTATTGGCCCCAAGGGTATGTGGTTAGGCCTCCCGGCTGGGTAGTGGGTGAGGGTGGTTAGGCCTCACGGGGTGGGGGGGGGCAGTGGGGGAGGGTATGTAGGCCTCCCGAGTGGTGGGTGAGGGTGGGTTAACCCCTTAATGACTGTAGCGGTTAATAACCGCTATGGTGATTAAGGGTTTAGGGGACATTACATTGGATGTTTTTATTCTTGTGTATGTTTTGCAGCATCGGAGGGGGCATGGGCAGGATGAAGATGAGGATGAAGACGGCCTTCATCGTGGGTGCCTGTAAAAGGTAAGTGTAATATGTTTTTACCGTATTTATTGAAAGTTATATGTATTTAAAATGGGCAAATGCATTATTATCCATATGTGGATAATAGTAATTTTGCCCATTACTGTATTGTATGTGTTAGGGGAGTGTATTTAGTTATAAATATTGTTTATTAATTTTGGAGGCGCAACATTGGTACCGGAGGCCCGCGGGTACCCCCGCACTCAAGTGGGGACCCCTGCACTCCAACGGGGACCCCCACTTGGTGAGCCGGGGACCCCCAGACCCCTGCGGGGTCAGCTGGGGACACCCGCGCGACCCCCAGGCTCCCTCGGGGACCCCCGCGGGGTCAGCCGGGGACACCCGCTGGCCTGTTGTAAGTGTTTTGCGCATGCAAAAATGTAAAGCAATAATTTTTTCTAAGTCCAGGTTTTTTTGCGTCTACCTTGAGCTGACGTGTTCTGATCAACGCAACTTTTGCCAAGGTTGTGTTGCTTAGTGCATCCCGCTTAAGGGCAGAATTTAACGCAAACAGGGTAACGAACGAGCAAAGTTGGACTTAGAAAAAATTCCTGAAAAAAGTCAGTTTTAGAGCGCAAAGTGCCTGTTTTCAATGTTTAGTGCATCAGGTTCAGCGCAACATCACGTTCTAAGAGCACTTTGCGCTCTAAAAGTGACTTAACGGCGCTTAATGCATGACCCCCTAAGTGTGCTCCTGACGGTTTTCAATACACATTTTAAAAACAACTTTCCACCGTACAATTTGAAACGAAAAAAAAAAAAGACGTGAATCCAGATTACTTGTGTTTAACAGAAGTGTCAATCATGGACATTTAATTGTTTAAAAGGAAAAATGACAATGTGATAAAAGCACTGACCAAATAGATTAATGCAGCCGCTTTATCTAGAGATGTTCTTATATTAGTAAGTGGGATTCATTAGTGGCTTTTGATGTCAGAGCTATTTCTGGAATTTGTGAAGTCTCATAATGACCAATTATCTGAATTATAATGTGCACTCACAGCTTCATTTGTTTCAAAACCTTATGCTATTATTACAGTAAATTTGGTAACAAAACAAAAAAAAATTCAAAATTGATGTACAGCTTTTTACAAGTTCCTCTGAAATTCATCTTCCATTTTGTATACAATGTTATACATCTACATATCAGACTTTTAATAAGAAGTAACTAAATTAATAAATAACTTATTATATGAGGAATAGAACTGTTATATTATTTATTTAGCAATAAAAAATATATTTATGTTTTACCAGGAATTATTACATTGAGTGTTACCTCTCGTTTTCAAGTATGTCCCGGGCATATAGTTATGGTGACAAATATATGGTTACATTAAGTGAACAGGGTTATACATTATATTTAAAGACATTGTATGAGATGTTAAAGATAACATAATATGAAGGGTGAAGGATCGGCTCAGTGAGTAAAGACACTGACTGGCACTGAGTTTGAAGCAGGA
This sequence comes from Ascaphus truei, assembly GCF_040206685.1. NCBI lineage: Eukaryota > Metazoa > Chordata > Amphibia > Anura > Ascaphidae > Ascaphus > Ascaphus truei. The sequence continues at coordinate 114,391,346 of NC_134484.1, read as the reverse complement.
GAACCTGGTTCAATTTCCGTGTGTCGGCTCCTTGTGACTTTGGGCAAGTCACTTTATCTCCCTGAGGCACCAAAAACATAGATTGTAAGCTCCAGGGGGCAGGGACCTGTGTCTGTAAAGTGCTACGTAAAACTAGCAGCGCTATACAAGAACATACTATGATTATTATGAAACAGTTACAGACCAGATTAAAATGTGAGACAGCTTTAAGTTTGAAAGGATTTAGACTGGTGGCGACTGTTTGAGTCTCAGGTAGATTGTTCCACTTGTGCGGTGCACGGTAAGAGAAGGAGGAGCGGCCGGATACTTTGCTGAACCATGGTACTGTGAACAGTATTTTGAAATCAGATCTCAGGTGATAAGTGCTGCGTGTGGTAGGGGTGAGGAGCTTACCCAGAAAGTATTTGAAGGCAAGACAGGAAAAATGAACTTTGCTCCAACAGTGAAGGGATCACTATTACTAATTATTTTGTTATCCATTATGTATTCCTGAATATTATCCCATACTAAACCTTCAAGTAGCTTCCCCACTATTAATGTTAGTCTTACAGGTCTGCAATTCCCAAGTTGGGACCTAGCTCCATTTTTAAATATAGGCACCACATCTGCTTTACGCCAATCTTGTGGTACCAATCCTGTGGAAATTGAGTCCTTGAATATTAAATGTAATGGTTTTGCTATCACTGAACTTGGCTCCTTAAGAACTCTTGGATGTATGCCATCGGGGCAGGTGCCTTATTTACTTTAATTTTAGCAAGCCGCCTATGCACTTCTTCCTCAGATAACCAATTGTTCATTAATATAGAGGTTCTGGCTCCCTGCTGTAGCACTATTTTTGCAATTGATACTTTGCTGGTAAATACAGAGACAAATAATTTGTTTAATACCTCTGCTTTTTCCTTATCTCCAATAATCTGATCATGATCTCGCACTGAAAAAGCCCTATATTTTTTTTCTAATCTTTTTTGTTATTCAAGTTCTTAATGAACATTTTAGGGTTGATCTTACTTTCTATTGTAATCCCCTTTTATTATCCATTTTTGCTAATTTGATTGCCCTTTTGCAACTTTTGTTACATTCCTTATAATTTAGATAATACGCCTCCGTCCCTTCTGACTTTAAGAATCTAAATGTCTGCCTCTTCTTTTCCATTTCCTCCCCTACTTGTTTATTTATCCACATTGGTTTAGACTTGTTTCTTCTGTATTTATTACCCAAAAGGTATACACTGACATGTGTACTTATATAGCAATGTTTTAAAGACAGCTGATTTATCTTCCACATTTTTTGGGTGTAAAAATGCTATCACACTGTATTCCTTTTAGATTACTCCTCGGTTTATTAAAATCTGCCTTTCTAAAATTGTGTCTTTGTTGAACCTATATAATAAGGGTTTTTTTTTTATCATTTATTCCAAATGAGACCATGTTCTGATCACTGTTTTCCCACATTTTCCCAGACTTGAATATATGTAATTCTATATTGTGTGATATTACCAAATCCAGTAATGCCCCGCTCCTGGTTGGTTCCTTAATAAATGTGGGTAATTATATTGACTTTTAGCAACCACAAAAACCTGTTTCCTTTAGTTGCTAATCTCATTGCTCCAGTCTACAGTATGTCAGGATATTTAAAATCAGCCACTATGCAAACATAACCTAGTTTTGCTGCCCTCTCTATTTGCAAAAGTATTTTGGCTTCCTCTATCTCAGATATTTGGTGGTTTATATCATATTCCTACAAACATTTTCATTATACTTTTACCTCCACTGCTAATTTCTATTCACAATGTCTCCCCATTTTCATGGTTAACAAAACAGCCCTTTTCAACAACATGGATCAGGACAGCTATCATGTTAGTGCAACCTTTAGCATTTTATGAACTAGCTTGTGAATGAGTCATTTAAATTAAATGACTTGTTGACAGGTTCATTATCACAGGAATTTGTTTCAAATATTGTGGCTGCATCGTTAAGAATGTGTGATTTTTCTGTGTATTTCTAGGAGGCAAAACCACTTTGGAAATGAGATGGCTTCTCCCTGCCTTATGACAATGCCAATATATATATTATATATATATATATATATATATATATATATATATATATATATATATATATATATATATATATATATGAGCATACATTACCATGAAGCAGCAAAGAGGCAACAGCACTCAGACAGTTTGAAGCAGTATTATGTATTAAACATATAGCACATATCTCCAACGTTTCGATCCCACAGGGGGATCTTCCTCAGGGAACAAGTGACAGCTAGTGACTTAAATACCCAAACACCCATGTGACATAAACCACACCCACTAATTAGATGACATCATAATTGCGCGCTGTAGCAGGAGACAATACCAAGATCAGAGACAGTCAATGAGAATCACCTGCATCTGTGCTGGAGTCCTCCTATTGGCCCATCTCACTCACATGACCATGCATAAGGCATCTGCATTACTTCATTGCACAGTCACTGCCTCAAACATACTGACAAATCTCCTAGAGTGCCTCTCCACATTATCAAAGCCCATAGTCTGGACACAAGTAATGTCCCTAATTGGAGTAAACGTTGAGCCAAGGGGTATGCATAAGTAGTGACAAGACTAACCATATACAACTGAGCCCCCCACAAAACTTAAGGAAGAGGGTTTTGGAGTAAAAAGTCAGAGAAAGAATCTGCTAAGAGCACATGAGAACACCCAAGCACAACACAGTGAGGATAAGTGAGGTGGAGAAGGAAAGGAAATAAAAATCAATGGAAGAAAATGTGCAGAATGAGCAAAAGTAACTGTAAAATAGTATATATACCCCATTATGCATAATAAACATTATAAGCATTACCAAGATATCTGAGTACACTGGTGCACATGTATACCAATGGAAATACATTATAAGAAACATCCCAGGTTCATGTCCTCATTTAAACCTTTTGGGGCCTGTTGCAGGGTACATGCAACTACACACGTGGGTTTCTTGACAAGGCTTACTTATTTAGCCTTAAAAGATATACAGCACACAAAAACAAAAATAGCTTTTCATCAGCAAACAAAAGAAAATGGCTTTTTCTTCAGCAAACCAAACAAAACAGTTTCTCTTTAGCAGACAGTCTATAAATAAGGTAGCTACCCTTTCCTATGCAGGGGACAGACAGTTCACAATTCATCTACTTTGCTAATCAGACCTTGTATCAGGAATCTCTTCAGCAGCTTACTCCTCTCTCCTCAACAGCCAGCTCCCATGTGTCTACAGCCTGGGGTTTTTGACACACCTTGATTAGGCAGCTGGGCTCCAACTAATTGTCCTGAGGTTCCTAGCTGAAGTTAACCTAGTCAGTGCTGCACTGCAAACTAGACATAGGTTTTCCAGGCATATAGCTGGTGGCTTTTATTTACCCTGTCACATTCCTCCCCTGTTAGTGTGTGGCTGGGCTACGCACGGCTGAAGCCAGACCACCCACCCCTTCTCTAGAAAAGAAGTCAGTATTTGCGTTCTCTTTTCCCGGCCTATGCTGAATCTCAAATGAGAAGGGTTGGAGGGCCATATACCACCTAGTCAATCTAGCATTGGAATCCTTCATACTATTTAACCACTTCAGTGGAGCATGATCCGTCATCAAAGTAAAATGGACTCCTGCCAGGTAATGCCTCAAAGCCTCGATTGCCCACTTTACTGCGAGGCACTCTTTCTCAATCACTGAGTAGTTTTTTTCCCTTGGGAACAATTTCCTACTCAGGAAAAGGATAGGATGTTTAACTCCCTCAAACTGTTGTGACAACACTGCCCCTCGCCCTATCTCTGATGCATCTGTTTGCACTATAAAAGGGCTGTTGAAGTCTGGGCTTCTAAGGATGGGACCCTCTGATAGACACCTTTTAATGTCATCAAAGGCTCTCTGACAATCCCTTGACCACACTACTTGTGTAGGGGCACACTTTTTTGTGAGGTCCGTTAAAGGGGCTGCCACTTCCGAATAGTTGGGGATGAACTGCCGGTAGTACCCTGTTAAACCCAGCAGAGAGCGTACCTGTGTTTTTGTTTGGGGGGTCGGAACTTCTTTCAGGGCAACTACCTTGTCGGCTAGTGGCCTTACTTTTCCACCTCCCACTGCATACCCTAAGTATTTGGTTTCCGCCTTACCCAGGGCACATTTCTTAGGGTTGGCTGTGAGCCCTGCCTCTCTTAGAGATTTGAGGACCGCTTTCAGCCTATTTAGATGGGCCCGCCAGTGTTTACTATAAATGACAATGTCATCTAGGTAGGCTGCGGCATAAGTCCTATGGGGCCTCAGTACCTTATCCATGAGTCTCTGAAATGTGGCTGGGGCTCCATGCAGTCCAAATGGCATTGTCACAAACTGGTATAAACCCATGGGAGTGGCAAAGGCTGTTTTGCATTTGGACTTTTCCTCTAAGGGTATTTGCCAGTATCCTTTAGTCAAGTCCAGCGTGGATATATATTCCGCGTTACCAAGGGCGTCAATTAATTCATCCACCCTTGGCATCGGATATGCGTCAAACTTGGATACCGCGTTGACCTTTCGAAGGTCCACACAAAATCTTACCTTCCCATCGGGTTTAGGGACCATAATTAGTGGACTACACCACTCACTGCATGATTCCTCAATCACTCCTAAGTGTAACATTTATTGTACCTCCTTCTCTACCAGAGCCCTACGACTTTCAGGCAACCTATAAGGACTGGAACGTACTTTTACCCCAGGTGCTGTCTCGATTGCATGGGAAATTAAGTTAATTTGTCCTGGTAAGTCAGAAAAAACATCATGGAATTGTGTAATTATTGCTAACAAGTCCCCTTTTTGTTCAGAGGACAACTGTTTACCCATTGGGATTTTATCGTCAGTCACGATGTTTTCCCTTGGAGGCTGAGGACCCAAGTCCGTTTCCTCCTCCACCGGGTGGATGAATAGAGACCGCTGCATCTTCCAGGGTTTCAGCAAGTTCACATGGTAAATTTGTTTACCCTTCCTGGACCCTGGTTGAGCGATCTCGTAATCCACATCACCCGTACGGCGGAGTACTTCGAATGGGCCCTGCCATTTGGCCAGGAGTTTACTCTCGCAACTGGGTAACAATAACATCACCTGGTCTCCTGGGTGAAACACTCTCATGCGAGCATTCTGATTGTAATGTCTCTCCTGACTGTCCTGGGCTGATCTAAGATTCTCCCTGGCAAAATGGCCGACCACATCTAGGCGCTTCCTAAGGTCTAGTACATATTGCAGGGTATTCTTAGAAGGGGACCGCTGTTCCTCCCAGGACTCCTTTAGGAGGTCTAGGATACCCCGGGGTTGACGGCCATAGAGCAATTCAAATGGAGAGAATCCCGTGGAGGCCTGGGGAACTTCCCGCACTGCAAACAGCAGAAAAGGGAGAAGTTCATCCCAGGCTCTCTTCTCTGAATCTACAAATTTCCTCAGCATCCCTTTTAGAGGTTGGTAAAATCTTTCCACCAATCCGTCAGTCTGTGGATGGTAGACCGATGTCCGAACAGACTTGACCTCTAGTAACTTTAAGACATCCTGCATCAGTTTCGCCATGAAATGTGTACCTTGGTCTGTCAACATAACCTGGGGAAGTCCAACCCGTTAGAACAGTTCCAACAACTTGTTGGCTACTTGCTTCGCCGTTGCTGTTCTCAGGGGGAACGCCTCAGGATATCTTGTCGCATAATCAACTATTACAAGGATAAACCTGTGTCCTTTCGCAGAAGGTTCTAGAGGTCCTACCAAGTCTACCCCAATCCTCTCAAAGGGAACTGACACCAAGGGTAGAGGAACCAAAGGGGCTGGTTTTTGTCTTTTTGGACTAGTTAGCTGGCACTCCGGACATGCTGCACATAGCTTAGAAATATCACTATGCATCCCTGGCCAATAGAATCGGGATGAAATACGGTCCAATGTTTTTCCCTGCCCAGGTGACCACCCCAAGGGACAGTATGGGCTAGAGTGAACACAGATTTAACAAACGCCTTGGGAACCAATATCTGTCTGGTGACCTCCCCTGTTTGTGTCTGCCTATTCACCCTATATAGGATATCCTTTGATAGCACAAAATGGGGGAATACTATCACCCCCTGTGCATCTAAAATCTGTTCGTCAATTTTCACCACCTTGTCATACTGTCTAGCAAGGACTGGGTCTTCCCTTTGCTTCTGGCAAAAGTCAGGGAGGTACAGGTCTGGTAAATCTCCAGGGCCCATATCCCCCTCCCTTTGGCCATCCCCAGCCATCACTTGTGACCTCTGACTACTAGAATGGTCACCTTGAGACCCAGATTTCTGCAACCAGTCCTGTTTGTCCAAGCGTCTTTCCTTCCGAGTCTTTTGAACCCGGTGTCTACTGGGAAAAAGGTCTGCAGAGAAGGGGAACAGTTTGCCAGGGTTCCCCTGAGCCCTAGAAGGAGGCTCCTCGTGAAAGACTGGGGCCATTAGGTCCGAAAAGAAAGGCCAGTCCCGACCGAGCACAACAGGGGCAGGGAGCCAAGGAGCGACTCCTACTTTGAGATAAGCCTCCTGACCTTTTACCTGTAGCCGGATTTTGGCCGAAGGATAGCGTTTTACATCGCCGTGTATACATTCTATGCTCCATGGGGAGTCAAAAGAACACGTTAGGCGGTAACAGTTCCTGGAGGACCAGAGTTTTCCCAGAGCCCGAATCTACAAGGGCCTGGATGGTTTTTCCCCCAATCAGGGCTGGAAGTAGCCAGGGCTTGTAAATGGAGAGCATTCCCTCGCAGGAGGGGGCTGTGGATAGCGCTCCGCTGGACCGGTTACTGGAGAGCAGTGTTTTCACTTGCACCATTGGGTCTGAACATAGACATAGATCTGGGATCTTTCCTAAGAGATTGAGATATGTCTGTGCTGCAATTAAAACCTTTTAAAGCAATACATGTGGGTATAACATCAGCAATCGTGTCTTCTGGGAATTCCATTAATGCTCTTTATTTTCTGTAAACCCCCCCCCCCTTTTTTTTCTCGTATAGTTATGCATATATACATGTCCATCAGGATGTAGATAGTCCAATTTGGGAAATGTATGATATCTCCCCTTTCTGGTATATTGAGGTTACATACATATTACACATTTTTTAATATGCCTCTTTGAGTTTATAAAATCCCTTCTGTCTTTAGGTTAAATGAAAGATGTATTTAGTGAAGTTTAGTGTCTCTCTTGTTAGTGTAATCTTTGCAGTTAATAAAATAGTATTAGATGTATGTATTTTGATTGTTAATAATACTGTCTATGTGGATTAAGAGTTAAGGTAATAATGCAATATAGCAATTTCTATCTGGTTGTCAAACAAATTATTATTATCACTATATTTATGATGTATTCACTAATGCGTAGTGGATCATCATTTAAGATAATAAAATTAATGTTACTTTAGTCTGGTGGTCAGAAATCTAATAAGTATTAGGACCTAAGATGTACATATGTAGAGAGATATCTTTACAGGGACTAATGGCAAGATTCCAACCCCTCTTTCTGTGGTTGAGACTATTAACCCCTTAATGGCTATAAATATGTTGTGGCCTATTTTGAGAATATAATCTAAATGTTTTGAGCAGTGAGCTCTTATAAAGGAGACCCTCTGTGGATGTTACTTCTATCCTCTAAGCTAATTAATAAGGAATGTAATTTTCAAGAAACTAAGAATGTCCGTTTAATTAATTATTGTGTATTTATACAACAGTATCTATTTTGTAAATGATGTGTGGCAGGTCTGTTTAGATTACTTTGTAGCCATAGATTCTTTCTGTGGTTGAGACTATTAACCCCTTTATGGCTATAAATATGTTGTGGCCTATTTTTAGAAAATAATCTAAATGTTTTGAGCAGGGAGCGCTTATAAAGGAGACCCTCTGTGGATATTACTTCTATCCTCTAAGCTAATTAATAAGGAATGTAACTAAGAATGTCCGCTTAATTAATTATTGTGTATTTATACAACAGTATCTATTTTGTAAATGATGTGTGGCAGGTCTGTTTAGATTACTTTGTAGCCATAGATTCTGCGTTTTGTTAGCATTTTATTCAATATATATATATTTCATGGTGGAATGATAAATATGAATGATTCAATCAATTATCAAGATGTGCATATGTAGGAGTAGTCTATAGATATAAAGCATGAGTAATGTAATATGTAAATTAGTGAGTTCAACAATTAACCAATCTATTGAGGGAGGAGGGTATTTAACCTGAGGTAAGGGACAGATAGGGAGATCAGCCCCTGACGAAGCCGCAAGGAGAAACGCGTAGGGCGTGGACTATACAGTGTTTAGTGGCACATTAGTGGATGGTAGTGTTAAGAGCTACACGTTTTTTTAAACTTTTTTAAACTATTTTTGGTATACTATTGATCCCGGCATCAGCGACGCCCCACGTAGGAGTGCAGTGCTCACGCGAAAGCTCAGTGACGTCACCACGTCTGATGGAGGTACCGGAGGAGCATAGAGGACGGAGGAACCGGTTGCTGAATGCTGGAGAGCTGGAGAGCTGTGGCAGTGACACACGCCGTATGTGGAAACAAAATACTAGGACTTTAAAGTCTCGCAAGTACCGTGAGTACTAGGAGTACTGAAAGTGCGGTGAGAAACCTGAATAGGACTCACCATAAGAGAACTGCACTAGGTCTTATTAGTACTGAGAGTATCACAGCTATTGAACAGTATTTCTACACAATACCATACACCAGGATAACAACTCAGGTGTATAGGAATACCTATATGTCTTCAGTGACTGCTATAAGCCCAGCTGGGAATTGCTATATCATATGAGTGTGAGAGACTCTGAAATTCTCAATTGTTTTTAAAGAGGTCACAAACTGTGAGTTTTTTACTTATTGTGATTCATTTATTTTTTTATGATTAAAACTGTGTTACACTATCCTGTGTGTCCTTTGCCTCTCCCTATATATACACCCCCACCCATGAGGAGGAGACTTGGCTGAAAAGAAGTGTCGTAGGATCCAAGGACACAGATTCAAAGACGTTCCTAATATACTGACAGAGTTCCAGATCCCAGGGTGGATAAAACGCCTGAATTAATTCAACACGCTGTGAGTGCATATCTTACCATTTATTGGTTAAACTTCTAAGACATACTACCCTATGTTTTTTTCTCTCTTTTGTCTCCCCGTGCGCCTAGGTCATTCTTCTGATATATATAATATATATATATATATATATATATATATAAATGTAAATACCACTGTATGCTCATCTGCATGTCTTAGGCAGGTCTGCAACCCCGCCTTTCACCATTATCACCCAGCACACAGAACTTCTACTGCAGCAAGGGATTCTGGGAAATGACATGCAAGTGAGCACACAGTGTCACTTTTTGCTTCAAACACCATTTTTAACATGGTTCCCTATAGGCTTAAGCTTGCTGCATGGTCACAGCTTTGAGCACAGCCAGGGTTATCTATCTATATATATATATATATATATATATATATAATCAAAAAATAAATAGATGATACCGTTCTGTGGCTAACGAAATGCTTTTATTTGTGCGAGCTTTCGAGATACACTGATCTCTTCTTCCGGCGATGTTACAATGAATGAAGCAAGGATAACTTAAAAACAGTGTCTCTTGGAATGTTATCTGTGCTTGTCCTTCCCCCGGTGTGGATGTGTTTTATGGCTAGAGGTGTCAAATGGTAACTGAAAGCAAGTGAAGAAAGAGTGTGTATGTGTATCAGTGTGAATAAAAATGAATGGAGAGCCCACAGTATAAACAGTGCTCTACACAAGGTGTGTGTGGAGTGAGAGGGATATAAATGGTGTGGGTGGGTGTGGAAATGTGAGAGTTTGTAGCACAACTAAAAGTGTGTGTGGATACTATGTGGTCCCTATTGGTGTATATGGATGGAAAAATAAGGAGTATTAGTATGTGTGAGAGACAGCTGTGTGTGCATACATATAGCACAGTATGTACAGACATGGCCTTTAGCGCTCATGGGAAGAGAGTTCGCTAGTGTCAGTAATGACTCATAAAATTTCGATCTCTGTTTAGGCCACTGCTAAGTGTCCCGAACAGTTGCATAAATTTGTATTCATGCAACCGTCTCTCTTTCGGGGTTTTAAGATTACCTTTGAGTATGGCAACCCTCAGATCGTTCATCTTATGGCCAGAGTCAGAGAAATGTTCGTTTTAGTTGTGCTACAAACTCTCACATTTCCACACCCACCCACACCATTTATATCCCTCTCACTCCACACACACCTTGTGTAGAGCACTGTTTATACTGTGGGCTCTCCATTCATTTTTATTCACACTGATACACATACACACTCTTTCTTCACTTGCTTTCAGTTACCCTTTGACACCTCTAGCCATAAAACACATCCACACCGGGGGAAGGACAAGCACAGATAACATTCCAAGAGACACTGTTTTTAAGTTATCCTTGCTTCATTCATTGTAACATCGCCGGAAGAAGAGATCAGTGTATCTCGAAAGCTCGCACAAATAAAAGCATTTCGTTAGCCACAGAACGGTATCATCTATTTATTTTTTGATTATTGAAGCTCGGCTAACACGGTACTGATACCTCTCTATATATATATATATATGTTACCTTTATTCACTGAATACACTTTTGTTATCACATTACGCTTGTGAGCTGCCTCTTGATTGCTTGACTTCGGAACGGTATCTCGTATACTTATATTTCCTATATGGGGTATGCAACTACATTTCACACGTGCCTACAGGAGTGCCAACTGATACATTTGACGATTAACACAATCATAAATAAAATGTTCATTTTTAAATACTTTGTCGATAATCCTTTGCAGGCAATGATTGCTTGAAGTCTGGAACGCATGGACATCACCAAACGCTGGGTTTCCTCCTTTGTGATGCTTTGCCAGGTCTTTACTGCAGCTGTCTTCAGTTTTTGTTTGTTCGTGGGTCTTTCTGCCTTAAGTTTTGTCTTCAGCAAGTGAAATGCATGCTCGATTGGGTTGAGATCAGGTGATTGACTCGGCCATTTCAGAATATTCCACTTCTTTGCTTAAAAAATTCCTGGGTTGCTTTCGCAGTATGTTTTTGGTCATTTTCCATCTGTAAAGTGAAGCACCGTCCAATCAACTTTGCTGAATTTGGCTGAAACTGAGCCGACAATATATCCCTATACACTTCAGAATTCATCCGGCTGTTTCTGTCTTCTGTCACATCATCAATAAACACTAGTAACCCAGTGCCATTGCAAGCCATGCATGCCCATGCCATCACACTGCCTCCACCTTGTTTTACAGATGATGTGGTATGCTTCGGATCATGAGCCGTTCCAAGCCTTCTCCATACTTTTTTCTTCCCATCGTTCTGGTACAGGTTGATCTTAGTTTCATCTGTCCAAAGAATGCTGTTCCAGAACTGGGCTGGCTTTTTTTTTTAGATATTGTTTGGCAAAGTCTAATCTTGCCTATCTATTCTTGAGGCTTATGCACCTTATGGTGAACCCTCTGTATTTGCTTTCGTGAAGTCTTCTCATTATGGTAGACTTGGATGATGATATGCCTACCTCCTGGAGAGTGTTCTTCACTTGGCTGGATTTTGTGAAATGGGTTTTCTTTACCATGGAAAGAATCCTACGATCATCCACCACTGTTGTCTTCCATGGACGTCCAGGCCTTTTTGTGTTGCAGAGCTCACCAGTGCATTCTTTTTTTCTCAGAATGTACCAAACTGTTGATTTGGCCACTCCAAATGTTCCTGCTATCTCTCTGATGTATTTTTTTTTTTGCAGCCTAAGGATTTCACTTTCACTTGCATTGAGAGCTCCTTTGACCGCATGTTGTGGGTTCACAGCAACAGCTTCCAAATGTGAATGCCACACCTGGAATCAACTCCAGACCTTTTACCTGCTTAATTGATGATGAAATAATGAAGGAATAGCCCACACCTGTCCATGAAACAGCTTTTGAGTCAATTGTCCAATTACTTTTGGTCCTTTGAAAAAGAAGGGGCTACATATTAAAGAGATGTCATTCCTAAACCCTTCCTCCAATTTGGATGAGAATACCCTCAAATTAAAGCTGATAGACTGTACTTTAAGCCATATTCATTATTTAACTGTAACTTGAATTTATTTTGGTACACAGCTGAAATAACAAAACTTGTATCTGTGTTCAATTATTTCCGGACCTAACTGTATTTATTTATTATCTCCTACATTTTCATGTCCTCCCTTTTTTGTAATTTAATGTCAACATTTAAGAAAAAAAGTGAAAAAAAATTTCCAGCACGCACTTGGAAATTAATATGTAGATACTATATCATGTAAAATGTTCCATTTACATATAGAAGACAGAAACACCATATTGCACAAACATTTATACTGTTAAATTAAGCACAAACGCTTATCCTCCATGGACCTCAATCCAACTGTCATCCACTCTCCCTCCAAGGCAATGCTGTCACTCCTGTGTGCTTCTACTGCAGGTGTGTTGACCCAGGAAGCTCTCCTGGAGATGTCCAAGTGTTTATCAGCTCACAATGGCCGCTTCTTACAGCCACTGCCATTCACCATTGCCACTAATAAACGGTCCATAGCAGTAGTCCTTAGCCCCGGCTTAGGCCATACAATTGGATAGGGGAAACAGTCGTCAGGACCAATGATCCATGAAGGGGCTAGTGAGAGATTCTTACCGTCTTTTCCCCCCAACGCATTTCAACAAGAATAGCTTCCTCAGGGAATTTGGCAAAGCACTGTCCAGGGTCTTTTATATCCAACCATAAAACTTTTTTTTTTTTTTTTTAAGTCTAATCTTTATTAAACTAAACCACATAATATACCACACTACACGGTACCAAGGGACAAACTCGACCCACCATGAGAGTTCTAAATTCTGAGTGCCCCAAGGAAAAGGTCAGATATGAGATTCCAGCTGTGCAATATATGTAATCCATGCCTTGTGTTGTATGCAATATGTATGCCCCCTTCACCCCACCTTTGATTTCTGTACCCTCCCCTCCCACAACTTATTCTTTTCTGTACCCCCCTGAATAACATCAATACAAATTTAAGTTACAAAAAAAAAAAAAATGAACAACTTGACCAAAAATGTTTCTACAAAATTTACATTAAAAAAAATGAGGCCTGAAAACCTTGAATGGCTTAAAATATCGCTCAAATTTCTAATACATTGATTGGTGGACATCCTTCTTGATGTGACCAGAGCCATTGGATCACCTGATCTTGACAAATTGTGCCCCAACCTGAGAAGCTTGAGTCAGTGTTCAATGCTGTCCAGACCAGAGGTTTCAAAAACTTGCCCTTGCGCAAGTCGCTGACTGAGGTCTATCATTGTAAGCTGAGCTTTGTGATTGGTAGCCTGAATTCTGACGTTAGATTTAGGTTTCCCCCAAAACTGAGATCATTTCTTTGAAGTGGTCAGAGGTGAAAAGTGGATCAATGCAATAATATCTGTGACTGTATTTAAAAGTCTTATTATGTGCATGATGGTCTTGTGAGGCTTCAAAACAGTCGGACCTCTTTTGAAATCTTGAGGATTTTGGAGGTCAGAAGTGATACACTGGCGACACACTTTATTCGAGCTCGGCTAGTCCCACGAATTCGGGTATACCCGGGTGTATTGAGGTTTGTGACTGTTTTCTGCCCGAGTACATTGGGTTATTTTCCAGGCAGGGATTGAAGCATTTTATTCCCGCTGGCTGCAGTACTGCACAGTATATATATATATACTGCATTACAATTCATGAATTTATGCCATCTGGTAGACACGCGAAGCATTGCAGCCTATTAAATCCTAATCATTATCATTTAACAGATCAGCCGCCCGTCAGCCAGGCATGAACCCAGGCTGGGAAGGCAAACGCAACGGGGCTTGTTAGAGGTGAGGAGCGGCGCATTCCAGGTATCTGCCAGGTACATACTGGGTATTTGCTCGAATAAAGTGTGTCGGTGCAGTATGTCGCAGGCTTTAACTTCAGCGGGTTTTTTTTCCACATCCAAACAAATAGGCACACTGTCCTTTTAAGGCAAATCAAATCATAAAACAAAAACCTACTCCCCTTTGGGAGACAAACTACTCAACAATGTCTGAATAACACACTGGCTGGATAAGCCCAGTTTCCAGATTTAAACAATACACTCATGTATAGAAATATATCATTTCAAGTCCTCATCTGTGGTTTTGGGAACTCGGTACCAAGAGAGTCCAGGAAATCCCTCTGGATACAGCAACCTTGACAGGATAGCTCTGCTGAAAAACAATTGGTGTGCATGCACCTTTGTGCAGCAGGTGTGTGCTAGGTACAATATATACTGTTCTATAACGATTGTTGCAGAATATATGTCTGTATAGTTCTGCAGAGTATGGATTGATGACCAAATAAGATTATCCCATAGAACTCACTGATCATGTGAGTGGAAGCAACCACATTAAGAAACACAATTAAACACAATTTGAATTACAAATTAAATTCAGTCAAGTAACCACATGTGTATAGAAAGTAACCACTGATAGCACGATCCCTTAATAGATGCAGACCAATAGCTAGCACAGATATCAGCACCTAATTATTTTCCTTAATGTTTTCAGAAAAGTCACTACTATATATGTGGGAGGATGTTTAAAATGTAAAGTCCTCCTCAGTGTGAGACATTCCTCCTTTGTTGTTGGTAATTGATGCAGCCCCACAGAAGAAGATGCCACTCCTCTTATGTAGGGAAATTTCAAAATGTAAATGCTTTATATGACACTTTAAATAATTATACACATAGCAATGCAATGGTATGCACTCACACAAACAAATAATACAAAAATGTTAAAACTGAATGAATTCAGAAAATAAAAAAAGGTATAATTGCCTGAAAAGAGTCGCAGTGTTTTCACTTTGCCTGCACCAAGTGAAGAGACATTGGGAGCTGCACACATCGGCTGGATCATCAAGGAGGTCGCATCACATCCGGTCAATGACGTCAGACCGGGAAGGAGCTGGGGGAGCAAATACTGCACAGGATACTGTTTGGGAACCGAAAGCACCTGTGGAGAGGAGCTGTAGCCACTGCCAGACAGCGGAGGTTTGTGGAACCTCAAACTGACACGTGCCAGAAGTACTAATTAGACTGAATAGCCCAGCAGACACCCAGGGAGGGTGTTGCACTCACATTTTTGGAGATCCAGCCCACAGCTGATGCAGGAAAAGTGAAAACACTGAGACTCTTATCAGGCAATTATACCTTTTATTAAGCCTACTTTTCTTTAGATTGATGATCCATCCTGGGTCTACTACGATGTTATGCACTATGCGCACATGATCCCTGAGAACTTGCTCGGACAGAGCTTTGATTAGCCCGTCATCCAAGTTTGGGACAATTAAAGCACATTTTTGTCTCAATACCACCTTGACCTTTCTTGATGTTCTGGGTGTTGTGGCCAGTCCAAAGGGAAAAGCCGTTGGCAGTGACGCCGTTTAGACAGAGTTTCGGGAAACAATGGTGCTATTATTTTATTGGAATATTGAGATAAGCATCCTTTAAGTCTATAGAAGCTAGAAATGCTCCGCTTTCCATTACTGTTATGACTACCCTCAAGGGATCCATCTTAAAGTGCTGGATGTTGAGAAAGGCATTGATTTCTTTTAGATTCAGAATTGTTCTGAATACTCCTGATGCTTTTTGTTCTAGAAACAGGATTGAATAAAAAGTGCTCTGAGAAGGCAGAATTGGTTGAATTGCCATATTGACTAACAGATCGTGAACCATTTGATTTAAGGTCAGGTTCTTCGCTGGATCGTTTGTTAGGCCTGATTACTTGAAGCGAACTCCAGGAATTTCCAGGAACTCCAAGGAATATCCCTGGGCAATAATCTTTTGAACCTAGGAGCCTGTTCTTCAGACCCAGCGTTCCAGAAATCCCATGAGTCAACCTCCAACCGGAACTGTATCCTGGACCTGGACCAAAATATGGTGGTTACTGTGTTTGCCTCTCATTTTCCCGGCAAGCATAGTTTCAGGTTTATTCCCCTTGCTTGAACAAAAACATGCTTGAACAAAAACACAAACAAAGGAGGTTGTGGTTATGCGCTCAGAAACTAGACCCTTAAGAGGTAAAGGTATTGGTACCTGGAACCTTACAGTATTTAACCCAAATTGGGAGAAATGAGTGATGGGCAAAAATGGGGAGAGATGGGGGGAGTTTGGTGGGAGGCAAGGAATTAGAGGGGGGTAATTATGGAGATTTGCTGCAAACAGGGAGCTGCCAAAAGGTTTTAACTTGTTTATAACCTGATCTGCGTGCTTAATAAAGGGTAATTATACACTGAGATTATATTCTACCACAGTGCATGACATGAACCACACAATAAACCCTTTGTCATTGCAGATAATATAACTAATCCTCTGTGTTCTGGACACCAAGGGGTCGCACTCATTGCCGGGAGAATCTGCTGCTGCGGCTGGCGTGCTCCTCTCTCTCTCCGTTGGAACCCGGATGTGATGTCACTATTCGGTTGACGTCTCTGGGAAATCCCCTGGGTTGTGAACTGTGTCTAACTGACGTAAACGCAGATGCTGCTGGAATGCAGATTCTGAGAGCTGCTGGAATCTGCAGGTGGACCCTCTCCAATCTTGGGGGTATCCCTGATGAAGGCACCCTCGTGCCGAAATGCATTGGATTAACATTGGAACAAACGCAGTACACCTGGCAACGAGCGCGACCCCCTTGGTGTCCGGCGCACATAGGATTGGCGCTTCAGCAGGGAGACATCACAGCGGTGAACATCGGCCACAACTTCTCCTCAGAATCCCAAGAACCCACGTGGGACGCTCAGGAATTAGGCTTCAACAATCATCAGGCAATTTATCCTGTTTTATTATTTTATTTGCTATAAAGCATTTGCTTGCATCACTTGCTCCCCTCTTTTTTTCTATCTAGAGTATGCTTGGCCTATCCAGCGTAAGGAATCTTCTGCTTGGTCAATCAATAGGATTTCTAGTTTTTTAATACTCTCAATTCTTCAGCCAGTCTCTGGTTCATAGTTCTACTTATTACAGTATTCTAACTCAATTTATTTGATAGTTGTGTAATCGCTTTTAATCTTCTTTCTTCCTGTGTGATGCTATTTTTATTAGTGTTCCCCTAATGACCACTTTATGCGCTGTCCAAAGGGTATTTTTAGTTGTCTCCTTGTTGTCGTTTAGTCCAAAATATGTGTCTAACTCTCTATTTATTTCCTCTACAATCTCTGGAGCCACTAGTAGCGTTATTGAGCCTCCAGGAGTGAGGCGACGTGGGTCCATGCCAGGTTTCTAGGGTAATTTCTACCTTTAGGGTATATATTTTGGTACTATGGATTTGTGAAAATGTGCCAGGATCTGTAAATATGTATTCAATTTTCGAGTAGGTCTTATGGGGGTTAGAGAAAAAAGTGTGGAAGAGTAGAAAGTGTCAAGAAAAAGAAATTGCTTTATATTTTTTGTTAGAAAATGTGACTTATTTTTTGTTTGTAGATGCATACCTGTCTGTTATGTTCTGGATCTGTCCATCATATTTTCTAGAGCTACATTCATGTCTCCTGCTACAATTAGATTTCCCCTTTTGATAGTTTCTCAAAGAATTCTTCAAAGAAAGATCTCGAGAAGTCATTGGGGGCATAAATGCTGACCACCGTAATTGGTGTGTTGTGTATGGTTCCTGTTATGAATAAGTATCTCCCTTCTTTATCAGTTTTCTTTTTTTCAAGGACAACTGGTGTTTTGTTGTCAAATATTATGGCTTCTCCATTTTTTTTTCACCTTTGAAGATGACATGTATGCTTGTGAGTAATGCTTATCTAAGTAGGATGGTGTTTATTTGGTGCTAAAGTGTGTCTCCTGTAGAAAATTTATTTCAGCCTTTAATTTTTCAGACTGTAAATGCTATTTTAAGCTTCCTCAGGCTATAATTCCTTTAGTGTTATGTGCTATTTATACTTTGATTGGAAACTTTCCCATGTTTTAGTAGTATGACATGATCTTTTGTTTTTGTTATCCGATTTGTTCTCCTGAATCTATACTGAAAGTAGGTGATGTGGGGTAAATGGGAGCGTGGATTGTGGGAAAAAATAGTGGGATGATGTAGGTTCGGTGATCAATGCTTCCGAATCGATGGTCCCAGACAATGCGGGGGTGGGGGAAATAGGGTGCTGAATTTGTCTGGGTAGACGTGTTCTGTGAACATTGCACGAGTTGCTATTAGGAGGCTCTATCGCTTTCTGGATTTAATATTTATATCTGTGGACCTTACAAAGTCTCGGCGTCATCTGTTACTAAAACTAAGTGCATATTAATCTGGCTAACATTTCTTTAACGATGATAATAATGTAGTATATCTATATTCTACTCACTTATTGGGAGAACATCATCCCTACAGTAATTTATCTATGAACCAGGATCTCTTTTTTTGCTCACTCCGGTCTGAGTAACCCTTTACTATTCAGTTTTGTATTTCTTTTCATGCCGTTATTTTAAAGACACTTGATTTTATCTGAGCTCTGTTTGGACATGTATATCCTAAAATTCAGAGGGGATAGCCCACTCGAACCTTAGTAAATACAACTCAACTTACTTTAAGGGATCTACAGTTCTCATTATGTCCCTTATTTCTCCGATTCATCGTTGCAGGTTATCTGGGGCTTTCATTTTATTATATTATGTGACCAGAAAACAGCCTTTCATATACTTCGGGAGCTACACATGTCTTATATCACTTCTACATATATTAACGTGCCGCCAAGTATGTCTTCAATGCAGAATAACATCCAGGGCAGAAAGGGAGCGATGGTATCAGGAACACCAAAAAAAGAAGAGCAAACAATGATGGTGCAGCAAGTTAACACTATAATGGTGCAGATAAGTCTTGGCTCTAATAGAATGCCTACTTACAACAAGTAAGTGGTAAAACAGCAAAAAACAGGAGTTGAAATTGATGATGATTCGTGAAGACTTCCACTCACGTTGAATTTCATAGAAGACAAGGAGAGACCATAGTGTAGATCAAAAAGTAACAGGTTTATACGTTAAAAACACATAAGAAATGTACTCACAATATGTACATAGAACAAATTCACATAAGGGTTTACTTGAGGCAGTAGATTAATCTGGAATCGGATGGTAAGTTTGCAGCCACTTCAGAGTTCCCCCTCGTCGGATCGCGATGGAGAGCGTCTAACGTCACGTCCGGTCAGGGACTGACGACTTCCGGTTTGAGCAAACCAGGAAGCGGACGGCAAAAGCGCAGGGCAGACTCGGTGCCTTCAGTTGTGGAGCAGCAAAAACTGTAGTACAGCTATGCTGTGGGAGGCTCTACGCGTTTCGCTGTACTACGACAGCTTCCTCAGGAGCAGAATCACACCCCTAGTGGGTTCACACTCTAAATAGTGTGTGAGATTAATTAATCAATAAACTAATCAGTTTAACACAAGTTCTCCCCCTTAAAGGGTACATAACACTGCGATCAAATGAACGACGCACTAAATAAATATAAATAGAATAATAGATATAATTAAAAAACTAGACTTGATGATTACAAAAAGTACAATACATAAAATGATATAAATCAATAATATAAGGCAAATGGCTCATTAATTATGGGAGAGAGAGAGAGAGAGAGAGAGAGAGAGAAAAAAAAATATCAATTAGTAAAATACATATTAATAAGACATATTGAGAGGTTCCTAATCAAAGAATGCATACTAGGTGATACAACCAGGAATTCATAGTGAAGGATAAACAAGATCATATAAGACAGGCCTGCACAACTCGTAAAGTGCGAAGGGCCGAACTGCTCCAAGGAAAAAAAAATTGGGCCGCACGTGTAAAATAATCATCCTCATCATCATCATCATCATCTCTCCTCCAGCACCTATCATCATCATCATCATCATCCTCATATCTCCCCCAGAACCCAACACTATCAACCTTTGCGATACTCCCCATCTATCTCTCATACCCCCATCTCTCCCCCTCACCCACACACAATACCCCCCTCCACATCAAACACACAATACCCCCCTGCACACCACACACATCCCACCCCCCCTGCAGCTCACATCCCTCTCCCCCCTGCAGCTCACATCCCGCTCCCCCCTTGCACCTCACATTCCTCTCCCCCCTGCACCTCACATCCCTCTCCCCCCTTGCACCTCACATCCCTCTCCCCCCCTTGCACCTCACATCCCTCTCCCCCCTTGCACCTCACATCCCTCTCCCCCCCTTGCACCTCACATCACTCTCCCCCCCTTGCACCTCACATCACTCTCCCCCCTTGCACCTCACATCACTCTCCCCCCTTGGGTGGGTGACAGTGACTGGGTGACAGTGACTGGGTGGGTGACAGTGACTGGGTGGGTGACAGTGACTGGGTGGGTGGGAGACAGTGACTGGGTGGGAGACTGACTGGGTGGGAGACAGTGACTGGGTGGGTGGGAGACAGTGACTGGGTGGGTGACAGTGACTGGGTGGGTGACAGGGTGACAAGTGACTGGGTGGGTGACAACTGACTGGGTGGGTGACAGGGTGACAGTGACTGGGTGGGTGGGAGACATTGACTGGGTGGGTGACAGTGACTGGGTGGGTGACAGTGACTGAGTGGGTGACAGTGACTGAGTGGGTGACAGTGACTGGGTGGGTGGGTGACAGTGACTAACAGTGACTGGGTGGGAGACAGTGACTAACAGTGACAGTGACTTACCTTGACCGGGTGGGTGCAGGTTGCCGCCGGACGCTTGCTCCTCCTGCCCCCGATATCCCTGCGGCAGCTGCCCGGGACGGGAGGTGGGCTTGGGGGAGGGGGGGAGGAGGGCACGGGAGGTGAGCTCGTGGGGGATGCGAGAAGCTGGCCGCGGAGGGAAGCGGTGAGAAGCAGGCCACTGGAGGAGCTGAATTATTTAATTATTACTTCCCTCTCCGCCCCATGTTGGGAGCAGGGGGGGAGCGGGCCCGCACAGGAGCTGCGTGTTGCATCCCCTTCCGCCCCACGTTGGGAGCAGGGGGGGAGCAGGGAGGGGGGAGCGGGCCCGCAGAGGAGCTGCGTGTTGCTTCCGCCCCACGTTGGGAGCAGGGGGGGGAGCAGGGATGGGGGAGCGGGCCCGCAGAGGAGCTGCGTGTTGCTTCCCCTTCCGCCCCACGTTGGGAGCAGGGGGAGGAGCAGGGGGGGGAGCAGGCCCGCAGAGGAGCTACGTGTTGCTTCCCCTTCTGCCCCACGTTGGGAGCAGGGGGGGGAGCGGGCCCGCAGAAGAGCTGCGTGTTGCTTCCCCTTCCGCCCCACGTTGGGAGCAGGGGGGAGAGCGGGCCAGCAGAGGAGCTGAGAGGTGCTTCCCCTTCCGCCCCACATTGGGAGCAAGGAAGGGGGGGGGGGCAAAGAAGGGGGGGGGAGCAGGCCTAGCGCATGCGCGCCGGGACCGCAGGGAATCGGCTCCATTTTTTTAAACTTTCTTTTTTTTTAAATTTATTTAATTAATTAATTTGTCGCCCGGCCGGATTCATTGCGGGTCGCACAGAGAGGCCAGGCGGGCCGTATGTTGTGCAGCCCTGATATAAGACATAATATTATTATTGAATTTTGATACATATAATTCAATGGACATATTTAGATCAGTAGCAATAGATATGAGACTAAAGGAATGGTGTCGCTTCAAAATCGGCATTTAGACCGTTTGGTATTAGGGTGTTCAATCTATGTATCCAGTACATCTCCCTTTTGCTTAGATCCAAATCCCTACTGCGACCTCTCCAGTGCTGTGTTACATTCTCAATTGCAGTAAACATCAGACCTCTAGTACTGGAATTGTGGAAATTTGCAAAGTGTTTAGAAACACTATGTGTTAATACACCTCGTCTAATGTTACTTAGATGTTCTAAAATACGGGTTTTAATGGCCCTTTTCGTTTTTCCCACATATTGTAACTCGCAGGTGCATTCTAAGACATAAATGACATATTCATATATTTTTTTATTTTGAAATCCTCCTTGCGATTATTACATTTGAAATTCTTTTTATCTAGTTGTTTATATTCACAGGCTTTGCAAGTGGAACAGCCATAAAATCCTTCAAGTTTTTGAACCATCCATTATTTTTAGTTTCCAACTTTTTAAGTGCACATGGAGCAATAATATTTTTTAAATTTCTTGCTTTTTTAAAAATTATTTTTGGATTTTCTGGACATTCATTTTTTAAAACAGGGTCATTGCGTAGAATATGCCAATGTTTGCGGATCATTTTACTTATTTTATTTGCTTCTTTATTAAAGGTAGTTAAAAATGCAGTGTCAAAATTCTTATTCATATTTGTCTGTCTACTAATGGGTACAATTAGATCCTTTCTATTCAAAGCCTTTGCTTTGGTGAATGCTGTATCTATAGTTTTTTTCTAAGAACCGTGTTTTTAATGTGTCATATTGATCTTCAAAGACTGCTTCGTCAGTACAATTTCTGCGCATCCTTCTATATTGGTTATATGGAACATTGTCCATCCATAAGTGGTGGTGACAGCTAGAACGCAGAATATAATTGTTACTGTCCACGTCTTTAAAAAAAGACCTGGTTTTAAGAAAACCATTTTCTATATAAATGTTAAAATCCAAAAAGTTCAATGAAGTTTTACTGGTCATAGATGTAAACTGTAAATTATAGGTATTTGTATTCATATTTGTCAAAAACAAATCTAGATCATGTTGATCACCTTGCCAAATTAAAATTATATCATCGATGTAGCGCCGCCATAGGACAATGCCCGCCACCAGAATGCCGTTTGTCCAGATGTTATTCTCCTCCCAAAGTCCCATAAAGAGATTGGCATAACTGGGGGCAAACCTCGTTCACATGGCGGTGCCACATCTCTGAATATAAAATGTGTCTTCAAACCAGAAATAGTTTTTTTCCAATATGAAGGAAATACCATCAATAATAAATTGAACTTGTGTCTCTTTAAGTTCAGGATCTTGCCCTAGAAAAAATCTGACAGCTTCACATCCTAAATTTTTCATGATGGAAGTATACAAAGATGATACATCAATAGTGGCCATAATATAGTCTTCCTTCCAGATAATAGTTTCTAGGAGTTCAAGCACATCTGTAGTATCTTTCAAATAGGACTTTAAAGATTTTACATAACCTTGTAAGAAGGTGTCAATGTAGGCTGACAGATTGGACGTTAGGGAGTTAATTCCGGAGATAATTGGTCTGCCCGGGGTTTGTTTTAAACACTTGTGGATTTTTGGTAATATGTAGAAAATTGGCAGTTGTGGATATTCATTAAACAGAAACTTATACTCATGTTCTGTTAAAATGCCTACATTTTTATCTTTTTCCAATAATATCTGTAATTCCTTAATGAATATTTGAGTTGGATTCTTTTTTTAGAATTTCATGTTTTATTATCTCCCAAAAGACGTTTAACTTCCTTAAGGTAATCCTCTCTGTTCATAATGACCACCCCCACTCCCTTGCCGGCCTGCTTTATAACTATATTCGTATCATTAGTTATTTCTTCCAAAGCCTTTGTTTCTTCCTTAGTCAAGATTATTTCTAGTTTTAGATTTTTTGTTGTTAGATAAATCCTCAAAGTCTTTAGTAATTAGATTATAGAAAACTTCAAGATGGTTACCTTTATAGTATGTAGGATTAAAGGTAGATTTTTTCTTCAGGGTTGTATGCCTATATACTTCAGTTTCTTTTTCAACAACCGGATTAGGATTAGTCATCCTAGACTCAACATTTTTACGCAAAAAAAATCTTTTAACAGTAAGTTTTCTTAGGTATTTGTTAGCATCCAAAAATAGTTCAAAATAATTTGGCCCAGTTGTAGGGGCGAAGGATAAAACCTTGGAAATCAAATTCAACTGTGGGGTAGACAGATTTATAGAACTCAAATTAAATATGCTTTAATTATTTTTATGATCTTTTATTCTCTCTTTTTTCTTTCTTCTCCCCCGCTTTCCTCTCTGTTTCTTTCTCCTCTGGGGTGAGTACTCCCCTCTTCTTTCTCTGAGAGTGGGGTGAAGGGATTTTTTGTTTCCCATATGTGTAGGGTATCCTCTATCTCTAAAAAATCACTAGTCCCTGTAGCACCAATGGGAGAGCGAGATCTACTAGGTTTTGATTGTCTAGCAGGTTCATATCTATCTATCTCTCTCCTCCTATCTTCTCTATCTTTTCTTAATTCCCTCTTTTTAATTCTTTTTCTTTTTGATATTCTCTTTCTTTTTGTTCTCTCTCTCTATTTTCCCTTTCTTTTAAGTCTCTATTTCTTTTATATTCTCTCTCTTTGAAATTCTCTATCTTTCTGTAGTTCTCTCTCTCTCTATCCCCTGCTCTCTATCTCTCTGAGACTCTCTCTCTCTCTCTCTATGGTATTCTTTCTCTTTTTGAAGTTCTTTTTCTTTAATGAAATTAGAGTTAGAGTGGGACAGAGTCTTTTCCAGGGTTAGAATACACAAATCTAGAGTCCTTAGTATCTCTCCAAGGTGTCCTAGGTGCAAAATGTCGTTTATGATCATTAATATAAGGGTTTGTAGAGTGGGATTTAGCAGGTGGTTGTTCAGAAGTTTTGTAATGATCATTACCCAATCCCTCTTGTCTATATTCTGATCTTTCTAACGGATGGTAATTTTTCTTTTTCTTCCAATCCCTTTGTTCCCCTCTTAAGTAATCTCCCTCATCTCTTAAAAATGTATTTGACTTGCTAGTAAATAGTTCGTTTTCAAGTTTATCAATTTTTCTTTTTAAATCGCGATCTTTTATTCTAAATGAGCCAATTTTTTTTCTATAATAGTAACTTCTTCATCAATCATTTTGATATGTTTTTTATGTTGGTTAATCAAAGATGTCATTAAATTAAAAGAACATTTATCTATTGTCTCATTCCAATTCTTAACAAATTCCTCATCATCTAAATTAGATGAGGGATTTTTTGAGAATCTCAAACCTCTAGGAATTCTATGGCATTCAATATATTTATTTAAAATTTTTAAATCTAACCATCTTCTAGTATCCTTGATCAATAGTTTTTCTAATTTGTGAAATTCTTCCTCTAAAAGATCATTAGTGACAGGTGTATGTGATGTATTAGTTTCACTCAAATTAAATAATAAGTGTCTAGACTGTCTTTTAGCAAAAATGTTAGGTGAAACAACTTCCATAGTGAATACAAATAGTGATTAAAGTGAAAAGCAGCCACCAAATCAAATACAGAAACAGTTATGAATCCCAGTGACTTAGAATGGCGCTAGACAACAGTGATAGTGCAAATAATTAATAAAGTGAATTATAAGGTGTAGCTGAAATGATTCTCAACCTTCACAGGGAATATGTACAGATTCCCTTACAAGTAGTATAGCATCCAGGGTAGGAAGGGAGCGATGGTATCAGGAACACCCCAAAAAGAAGAGCAAACAATGATGGTGCAGATAAGTCTTGGCTCTAATAGAATGCCTACTTACAACAAGTAAGTGATAAAACAGCAAAAACAGGAGTTGAAATTGATGATGATTCGTGAAGACTTCCACTCACGTTGAATTTCATAGAAGACCAGGAGAGACCATAGTGTAGATCAAAAACTAACAGGTTTATACGTTAAAAACACATAAGAAATGTACTCACAATATGTACATAGAACGAATTCACAAAAGGGTTTACTTGAGGCAGTAGATTAGTCTGGAATCGGATGGTAAGTTTGAAGCCACTTCAGAGTTCCCCCTCGTCGGATCGCGATGGAGAGCGTCTGACGTCACGTCCTGTCAGGGACTGACGACTTCCGGTTTGAGCGAACCAGGAAGCGGACGGCAAAAGCGCAGGGCAGACTCGGTGCCTTCAGTTGTGGAGCAGCAAAAACTGTAGTACAGCTATGCTGTGGGAGGCTCTACGCGTTTCGCTGTACTACGACAGCTTGCTCAGGAGCAGAATCACACCCCTAGTAGGTTCACACTCTAAATAGTGTGTGAGATTAATTAATCAATAAACTAATCAGTTTAACACAGGTTCTCCCCCTTAAAGGGTACATAACACTGCGATCAAATGAACGACGCACTAAATAAATATAAATAAAATAGATATAATTAAAAAACTAGACTTGATGATTACAAAAAGTACAATACATAAAATGAAATAAATCAATAATATAAGGCAAATGGCTCATTAATTATGGGAGAGAGAGAGAAAAAATATCAATTAGTAAAATACATATTAATAAGACATATTGAGAGGTTCCTAATCAAAGAATGTATACTAGGTGATACAACCAGAAATTCATAGTGAAGGATAAACAAGATCATATAAGACATAATATTATTATAGAATTTTGATACATATAATTCAATGGACATATTTAGATCAGTAGCAATAGATATGAGACTAAAGGAATGGTGTCGCTTCAAAATCGGCATTTAGACCGTTTGGTATTAGGGTGTTCAATCTATGTATCCAGTACATCTCTCTTTTGCTTAGATCCAAATCCCTACTGCGACCTCTCCAGTGCTGTGTTACATTCTCAATTGCAGTAAACATCAGACCTCTAGAACTGGAATTGTGGAAATTTGCAAAGTTTAGAAACACTATGTGTTAATACACCTCGTCTAATGTTGCTTATATGTTCTAAAATATGGCTTTTAATGGCCCTTTTCGTTTTTCCCACATATTGTAACTCGCATGGGCATTCTAAGACATAAATGACATATTCTATATAGCAATTCATATATTGTTTTATTTTGAAATCCTCCTTGCGATTATTACATTTGAAATTCTTTTTATCTAGTTGTTTATATTCTCAGGCTTTGCAAGTGGAACAGCCATAAAATCCTTCAAGTTTTTGAACCACCCATTATTTTTAGTTTCCAACTTTTTAAGTGCACTTGGAGCAATAATATTTTTTAAATTTCTTGCTTTTTTAAAAATTATTTTTGGATTTTCTGGAATTTCATTTTTTAAAACAGGGTCATTGCGCAGAATATGCCAATGTTTGCGGATTATTTTACTTATTTTATTTGCTACTTTATTAAAGGTAGTTAAAAATGCAGTGTCAAAATTCTTATTCATATTTGTCTGTCTACTAATGGGTACAATTAGATCCTTTCTATTCAAAGCCTTTGCTTTGGTGAATGCTGTATCTAGGATGTCTTTTCTATAGTTTTTTTCTAAGAACCGTGTTTTTAATGTGTCACATTGATCTTCAAAGACTGCTTCGTCAGTCCAATTTCTGCGCATCCTTCTATATTGGTTATATGGAACATTGTCCATCCAAAAGTGGTGGTGACAGCTAGAACGCAGAATATAATTGTTACTGTCCACGTCTTTAAAAAAAGACTTGGTTTTAAGAAAACCATTTTCTATATAAATGTTCAAATCCAAAAAGTTCAATGAAATTTTACTGGTCATAGATGTAAACTGTAAATTATAGGTATTTGTATTCATATTTGTCAAAAACAAATCTAGATCATGTTGATCACCTTGCCAAATTAAAATGATATCATTGATGTAGCGCCACCATAGGACAAAGTATACAAAGATGATACATCAATAGTGGCCATAATATAGTCTTCCTTCCAGATAATAGTATCTAGGAGTTCAAGCACATCTGTAGTATCTTTCAAATATGACTTTAAAGATTTTACATAACCTTGTAAGGTGTCAATGTAGGCTGACAGATTGGACGTTAGGGAGTTAATTCCGGAGATAATTGGTCTGCCCGGGGGTTGTTTTAAACACTTGTGGTTTTTTGGTAATATGTAGAAAATTGGCAGTTGTGGATATTCATTAAACAGAAACTTATACTCGTGTTCTGTTAAAATGCCTACATTTTTACCTTTTTCCAATAATATCTGTAATTCCTTAATGAATATTTTAGTTGGATTCTTTTTTAGAATTTCATATGTTTTATTATCTCCCAAAAGACGTTTAGCTTCCTTAAGGTAATCCTCTCTGTTCATAATGACCACCCCCCCCCTCCCTTGTTCATAATGACCACCCCCCCTCGCAATGCAGAATAATACATGTGTTGTGGATTGACTCTCCCCCTCTTAACTGAATATGTAACCCCTCCCTCCCCCCTGATGGGAAAGCCTCATCCCAACAGTTATTTTCCTTATTTTTTTTTTCTCCCATTCCCCTTGTACACACGTATACACCACTTATATCAATGTGCATAAAGAGACAACATATTATATAGAAGGTACTGGTGGGGTGCTGGAGCACTCCTGTGTTATATCCTTGTTGGTAGCAGTGTTCATCTGCCCTCAGGACTGCTCTTAGTCCCATCCACTTCCATCCATTTTAAAGATAGTTTGTCCCATTTTGCCTTAGCATTTATTTCACTGTTCAGGAGAAAACTTAATTCTAGTTTTTTGCTCAAACAGGGGAAAAGAGGAAACCGACATTATAACTGTGTCTGATGAGTCTGTGTCTATATATTTTATTTTTTTCAGGATTACTCCTAGGCCTCTTGATTCCAATGTGTTAGCCAGTGACTGTGGATCTTCTTCTTCTAAAGTCCCTCTGCTGCCGGCAGGTATAGTCCTATACAGTACCACTTTTTTTGTGGTTTATTCTGGCTAATTCTGCTGTGTAATCTGCTGGAGGATCTCGTTCTCAGGACTGCAGCCATGAAGTCAGGAGAGGTTCTTGGGTCAGCAGTTGCAGGTAGAGCTTGCAGGATTAAGAGCACAGCACTGCCTTGGAGAATCAGATGCCGAGGGTGAATCAACATTTGTGGATGCCAAGTGTACTGTATGTGCTTCCTTTAGCAGTGTAAATGTGAGTGCCATACAGTGTTCATGTTTTATGGTGTAATGCAGTGGTTTGTGAAACTCTCGGTTACCCCAACCATACACCCCCCCCCCCCCGTCTCTCCCTCTTCTTCCATCCCCCCCCGACACACACTAAGTGCAGACACACGCTGCTACCCTGATCCTTCCTCTCCCTCCTGTCAGCCGGAACTTGATGAGACGTCTGGTGCCGACAGGAGCAGGTAGAGGAAGGATAGCAGTGACCGGGCAGCTGCTGCTGAACTTCGGAGCCGCTGGGTCACTGCTATGTCCCAATTGTCCCAGCTCTTTCTCTCTCTCTCTCTCCTCCCCTCCCCCTTGGTGGCCGCAGAAGCCCTGAGGAGTGGTCACGGAACCCTTGCTGAATATCGCTGGTGTAATATGAAATTTACTTACAGATGTTATCTATATATTTTTACCATGTGTGTGCTGCGTCCTTGCTGAGAAGAAAACCTTGCAAGAAATCTTCATAGGACATCTATTTTACTGAAAAATACAAGTAGGCAGTCATATGGTCTCATTTCTGTAGCCATTTATTTGTTTTTATGTACAGTACGTAATGATCTTGATATTTGTTATTGTAACGATATCTTATCTAGAATATCTGTTTATTCAGAGGCTTACGTGGGGGGAGGAACATATCGTCTAAACAATTATTTTGGAATGTATCTTTTTTTAATTATGTTTTCAGGCAACAATAAATGACAGAAGATGCAAACTAGATGACCCTTCCTTCAATTTTTATATTTAGCACGCGTGTAAACCAATTTCCTTCAACCCCCCAGTGTAAAGTTTGAACAGTAATATACTACAACGGCAATTTAACAACATTTAGATTTCACTTGAACAGGGTACTTACTTGTTTTAAGGGGGATGGGGAGAGGACATAAAACCTAGATGAACATGGGTCTGCACAGACCAGGGCAGATGTTACCGAAAAAACAGGAAAATATTTAAATGAATACTAGATATAAAAGCCAGTCGTGCAGGATACAGCAGATGGATTGAAATATTTAACTTCTTGCAGTGACTGCTGGAGGTTGTTCTGACTGTAACTGCTTTCCCAGGTACTCCCTGAAATACATAATGTACAGAAAATATATTAGCTAACAGAACAGGTACTCTAGAGAACTCATTTCAACATATAATGTTCATGTTGTCTTGTAGCCGAGAATACAGTAGGATCCAGTGGCAAAGCCCTTATTGTGTTTCCAAACACACAGCATTATTTAGCAATGTTCGATTATCTATATATTGTCTAATTACTTGATCAAACTTTTCTAAATCCAGGAGCTAAAGGAGCATAACCATCTGTGTTTTACCTCCGGGAGTCCCCCGATTTAGGAAATATTTACCACAGTACAGTACATACAAGACCAAATACAAGACACCAGATCTGTCTGCAGATTAATGCAATGATGATGCCTGGGAAAAATTATGTTTACAAATGACTCTTCTAAATGCCAAAGCAACGTTAAATGCTGTTGCTATCTACAATGATACTTAAACACAGAAGAGCAAATTATACTCACTGAAGAACAAAAAATGAGATAACTAGATGCAAATTCATCAGAAATCAGTATGTAAACTAATACTCATACAAGACCAATTGCTGTTGAAAAAGACAAATTAGTTTTATTCATTTCTTTTTAATCGAGATAGAGAATAAGAGGTGGGATTTAAAAAAAAATGCATTACACACAGGTTATCAAAAGTGTGTTGCTATTCAAAAATAAAATCTGGTAAGTTTATTTATACATAATACTGAATTTGCTTTCACACCCAATATGCAACACATTTTCTAGAGAAAAAAAAGTCTGTTAAGAGTGCAATGCAGTCTCCCAGCCGAGTCCCTCAACTGAGACCTTTATTAAAGTAAAACAAAAACATGCAACAGAGCCTGAGATCATCAGTTACTGAACTGTTCCAGGCCCTCTGTACACCGTCATTTTATCCATGAAGAACTCCTATGTTGGTACATTAAAGGCAGGATACACTTAATTTTTTTTATCAAGTACTCTCGTTGATTCTCCCCCCCCCCCCCTTACCCATTGTTTACCTTTTTAATGCGTATTGACGTTTTAAACATTCAAAAAGTAAATAGATCAGGGAACTGCAATGTAAACACGTCACATCCATCAATGTAATTAGTAATTCGAGAACTTGGAACTCTCCAAAGGAGGCAGGGAGATGCAATGCAACAAACTAATATAGCAAAATATTGAGAATTAACACTAAAACTTTCTTCAAGAAAGTGGATTCAAATAGCTTCATATTATCAACAAGCAACCATAAACGGTCCTGGATAGATAACATCCCACAAAGCCAGTTTATGCGTATAAGACGTAACTGCAGTTTATTGTCTGATTTTGAGAGCCAATCGGTGCTCTTATTTGATAAATTCATTGAACGTGGATACGATAGGGCCCTCCTTACTAAATCACTAACAAAGGTTTATGACATGGACAGAGAGTCGCTTCTGATACAAAATAAGACTAAAATTGTGACAGAGGATAGAAATATTGACAATGTAATTAAAGTCCCTTTTGTCACTGAGTATAACTCAGTCAGTAGAAATATCCAGAAAATTATAGGTAATAGCTGGAATATTCTATGTAATGACCCCATCCTTGGCCCGTCTCTACAGTCCACACCAAGCTTCATCTACCGTAGAGCAAAAAATTTAAAACACTACCTGGCACCCAGTGATATTGGTCCCCCAATTGATTCACAATCGGGGACAACCTGGTTACCTGTAAAACCTAATGGCAATTTTAGTTGCGGTAGATGCAAAGCTTGCAAAATGCTCCATACTGACCGTAAAAAATTCATTTCAAATACAACAAAGGAATGTTTTACGGTGAAGGACTGCATTTCTTGCAAATCCACACATGTAGTCTATTTGCTCCAATGCCCATGTGGGTACCAATATATTGGACGTACTAAAAGATATTTGAGGATTCGGATACTAGAGCACGCTAGAAACATCAAATTAGGTTTAGAACATCATAGTGTTTCTAGACATTTTAAAAATAAACATAACTGTGACTCTAGTCTTTTGAAATATATTGGTATCCAAATTGTTAACATTGGAAGACGTGGGGGAGATAGAGACAAGATGCTTTCAAAACAGGAAAGTCTGTGGATTTATAAAATGCAAACTCTGTCTCCTTTAGGACTTAATGAAGAACTCGATGTTTGGTCCCTTTACTAAGTAATTTTAAAATTATTTAAAATTATTTTAATTTATTGTTTTAAAATATGTTAAAAATATTTAATAATATTTCAAAATCTGCCATTTTAGAGTATAGGTGTATTCTCTATATAGGTCACAAAACTGATGTTATACCTCTCCTATATATATTTTTCTTTTTTCCTCTTTCATATATACCTTATAGATCTTTTTAAATAACAATTATATTAAGTGTTTGATTTTATGTACTAATATATGTTTTTTTATATTTCTAGCAACATCGCCAAAAAGTTTTTTGTTTGATTAATAAATATATTGTGTGTATTTTATGTAAAATTATGTTTGCTTAGAAACACTTGTGTTTTATTGTACCTCCCACATGAGAGGCTGGACTTTCTGATAAGCAGCCAATCATAAGAGATCTGTGGGTATATGAAGCGCCCCCATGAATTAATCCTCCATTCCCTGACGAAGTGTTGTAAACACGAAATGCGTTGGACTGAGGGCGCATTCATTTATTCCCACATACTGGATGTTTTAATACATTGTCTAATACATTGTCTAATTGCTCGCGACTCCAAGCGGGCACTATACGGGACATTCCTGGGACTTCCAGCTTCCTCAAGCAGTGACTCACTCGCGCACGACGCTGACGCCGCCCGATGACGTCACAGATGTGCGTCTAGCGTTCTCCGAGCAAGCGGCTGACGGTGAGGTTCCCTGCAGCGGCATACATAGCCGAATCATCCTCCGCCCTGTGTGGCGTCTTGAAGCTGGTGTGCAGAGGGCTGGATACAGTTGATAGGACTTTCCACCGTAACACTCGGTATCGGAGTGTTCTCTTCATCTGGAGTGGCAGTTCCCTTGCGGTGACGACTGCTATACCCTGCATGCTGTTCCACGAGACCTGTGAGAAGCCAGCTGACCTAGAAGTCCTGTACCCTGAGCACAGATTGGTAACATGTCCATAACATGTTCTGCTTAAATCTAACTATATTGATGTACGTGTGATACTCACCAGTTTACCAATACAATTTTGTTTAAATATTGCACAATGAGGTTTTTTGCGCTGTCTCTTTCTTTGTTTTTGCATTAGTTTGGTTGTGGAGCGGTACCACGAGCGCAGCAGCATAAACCTCTCATATTGTAAACAGGTTATCTTATTTGTATTATTAATATCACTAAGAGCACATTAACACATTTTTTAGAGCGCAATTCACTTTTTTCTTAGATCAGGGAACTGCAATGTAAACACGTCACATCCATCAATGTAATTAGTAATTCGAGAACTTGGAACTCTCCAAAGGAGGCAGGGAGATGCAATGCAACAAACTAATATAGCAAAATAGAAGCTCGAAATACTCATCTTAAATCACAGCTCAAACTTGTGGAGATTCCCTAAGCTCTGATCATGCATTCATTGCCACGGACTTGAACGGCAGAAAATGCACAAAAATGGCAATTGATGCTTCAGTTGTATCCCCCCGTATGTCTCAAATAAAATATATTTATACCACACCATTTTCAAACAACCTCCTGCTTTAACTGAACGATTCCTCTCAGGCCGTAAATGACATCACAAGACGGGACAGTTGGATAGCACAGTTATGCAACACACTAAACATGGCAGCACACAGACAACCGTGAAGTTCATTACTTGCCATAATTTAGCTTGATTACTTTTTTATCTTAAGTGTTCCTCTTAAAGTATGTGAAACAGTGATGTACAGCTCTGTCCTGTAGGGGTTAACTCTATGTGCTGTAATCACATCAGAGTTGGTATTGTAGGCCTGAACACTGATGAAATTACGCCCATTGTTGAGGAACCAAGGAGAGGTTGATCACCTGCTGAGAGGACATGCTCTGCAAGAAAGCTTTAAGACCTGGGGCTGTATCTGTATTATTTGCCTGTGGAAAGGGACTGTATCAGCATTTTCCTGGCCCACCTTCAACTCCAGTAATCCCAAGAACTGCTCCCCTCTGCACAGGACCAGCGTGCTAAGGGTTAACATGTGCTTGTTCTTTGTTGAATCGGCAACCCCACCCACTGGAATGTAAATGAGCCATGGGAACACAAAGAAAATATATTTTTGTTCACAGATGCATCAGATTCAAGCTCACCCACTCCAGCGCACAGCCGAAGGGCAGCCAAAGGGCGTGAGCCATTCGCTGATGTTAAAGCTGCTCTATTTCTATCTGAAACTCACAAGCCCTTTATCCCGTTCCCAATTTTCCTACTTTATCTGTCCATGAAATGTCTGTGCAGTGACTGTATAACCCTGTTCTTTTATTGTAACCATGTATTTTTTTATAACTCTGTGCCCAGGACATACTTGAAAACGAGAGGTATCTCTCAATGTATTACTTCCTAGTAAAACATTTTTTATAAATAAATAAACAAAATTACCTGGGTCTACGGCCATGTGCAGAGATCTGGAATACTGTTTCGACATAGACTAACTGGCATCTCCCTGATTGGGACAGGGGTATAATTACACCTTCTCCCCAGTCATTAAGGACTTAATATTCTCTGTGAAGATTGTGTGCTGACAGGGGGACTGGCAGAGCCCTATAAAGTTAGAGCGGACAGTGAGTCAGCAGAAGGGAACCGAGGAAACCCAGTGCAGGGGTGTGGGCATCCAGTATAGCTGCGGACTGGGTAGCATTGGCTGGAGTTTTTTGGAGTGAAGCAATGGCAGCAAAATTACAAGTGCTATGCAGCGGGGAGCCCTCAGTTCCTCAGGGAACCCAAACAGGTCAGGTCTTAAGGATATCACTGCTCCAGCACAGGTGGCTCAGTCAAAATGACTGAGCCGCTGATTGACCCACCTGTGCTGGAGCAGGGATATCCTTAAGACCTGACCTGTTGGGGTTCCCTGAGGACTGGAATTGGGAAACACTGCACTACACTATTCAATCCTATACAGAACTTAACTGAGCAGGTGTAATACCTTTCCTTCCCTCCCATACTCCCCCCCCCCTCCTTTCCACCACCCCCATCCCACTCCCCCTCCTTTCCACCAGGTGTATCTAATTTATGGAATAGAGTAAGAATTCTAGTTTATGGCTTTGACAAAGAAAAATGATGACACATTTATGGTGGTCAAAAAAACAGGTTCCATCTGAAAAGAAGATTACTAGTAATACTTTTTTATGTCACTTTATTTTGCAGTGTGTTAGACTTCTGCATCTAAAAATAAGTGTGCTAGGCCAATCCCCTTAATTATTTTGCTTGATTTAATGTATGCATTTAAAATAGATTATATTAATTGGAGGAAAAAAACATTTTTTTTTTTTAACAAATATTCAAAGTCATGCATGCTATTTTTATGCTTCAGTTAGTTGTACTTTTACTCAGTGAAAACAACCAATTATTAGCATGAGCTTCATGGCTGTCAATATGTTTTAGTTATTAGTAGTAGCCGGATTTATAACACAGCCTCAAGTAAACACGAATAGGAATAACATTTTGCTTTCCATAGTTACATTAGTTTTAGGGAAATGCGAAATTATTGCTGCTGTTATGAATCGTCACATTTTTATCTCTGCGCTCGTATAATTGTAACACTTCTGAATACCATAGCTCTACTTTTAGAGGATGCATTAATAAACAGTGTAAAGTTTATAAATAAAATAGAATCTTTCCATATTTCAGGTTATGCTAGCATATGACCTCCATTTTAAAGCCACAAATCTCCCCCACAGGCACCCCATTTATTTTAAGTAATTGGTATTTACGAGTTTCTGGGTGTAGGATGCCAGTGCACACTGAGCTCATTGCCTCATTAGAGCATATGAACAGAATGTAAATATACATATACATAGAATTTTCTATGTAGATATTTGTACTTTGGCATATATGAAGAAAGGTACATATTCATCATAGAAATAATTTTCTTGAGATTGTGGAACCATAGCTTTGATTCAATATGTTCTCGTGGAATAATAAGATGTTATATGTATCTTTATTGTTGGTATTTTTGTTTTTAACATTTTCTTGCATTGATCAAATAATTTAGATCAGTCAGAGGTTTAGGAAATACAGGGAATTTAGGCTGATACGTGCACTGATTTTAAATTGATTCACACGATTTCCCTAATGGACTAATTGATGAGACTATTGATAAGAGAATGGACAACTCATACAGCATATCCTTGACGAAGCGAAGTAATTTGTGAAACACGTAGGGTGGAGTTACCACAGTCCTACGCCATTGCAAATCACTGTGCATAGGAGTGCACAACATCCCCAAGTAACTGTGTTGCAACTGGAAATGGCTTCTTCCATCTGCTCTCGCGAGAGCAAAAGCGCGATTCCAGGCAGCCAGTCATTCAGACGCTGTGTAGGAGGGAAGAGAAGCAGAGCCACCACTCCGACGACCACAGGAGATCCTGCACGCACCAGCAGGTCTGGATAAGACGCACCCAGGACTCCAGAGGTGCCTGCCGGAGGAGAGGCGCAGCTACTCCCTACAAAAACTACTTTTCAATGTGCAATCAATCTCCTGCAAGTAGGATTCCAATTTGTGCTGGCATAAGGAGTGGATTATATCGTAATGTTATACATGTGATTGTTTTTAATGTTTATTAAATGCACTTTTTTCATCTCACTGAGTATTTCCTGCCTCTGAGGAATTCACCAATCTCAAACAATTAGTGTGATATTGTATGTTAAGGTCAATAATAAACCTATGTTTGGTATGTTTTTTCTTTTCATATGCCGACTTCAACCTTGATCCCATCATCGGCAATGGATTAATTGAACATTTAAAAGCACATTGTTCATGGTTGTATTAATTAGGCACATTGTTTAAGATTTTTCTGAATGTTTAATGTTTCTGTATTGGTTGCAATTCCAACACTTGCATAACTCTTGCAAACACATTACTGTACTCTTTAATTAAAGGCATACCAATTAGACCATTTTTGCTGTCGCGCTAGAATTGTACTGATTTGTCAACTTTTTTTAAACTCAAGCTACAGTATAGACATGGCTGCTCGTTATTTGGAGAAGGGATACAGTAAAACAAGTATTATGAAAGGAATATGAGAGAGTAAAAACTATAGGGGTTAGAGAATCATTGTATGACAGGATTGAAAAAAGATGCATCACCAAATATAAGGTTTACTAGTCAATATGGTCAACATTAAGATATTGTGCAAAAAAAAAAAAAATTATCTTACAACATATTTGGCATGTGTTGGTTCATGATAAACATTTGGCAGAAATGATTGGCGATTGACCACAGATGACAGATCCCCTAATTTGAGAAACCTATTGGTCAATCGTCACTTTGATGTTACCAAGTAGATGGTGAGAAAATCAAAAGGAATGTATAAATGTGAAGGTTGTCAAGCGTGTAAATTTGCTAGAACTACTAATTAATTTTTGGATACATCACAGAAAAAATATGTAATTAAGAGTTTTATTAATTGCAAAATAGGAGCAACCTAGATGATTAGATGTGGATGGCCACACATTTGTATAAGAAAAAAAAAATGAGAATTAAGACGATGTATACCGAAACATAAAAATGTTGTTATACTATAAACAATGTAGAAAAAAGATGCAATATATGGAGGCTATGCGCATGAATTGGAATGTATAGAAATTTAGCATGTAACCAGGGGCGTAGCTATAGCCATGCCAGCCCGGGGGCCTGCACTCTTGGGGGGCCCACTCTCCACCCACCCCCCTGTAGGCGCCCATCTGTCTCTTCAGACAGACTGGGTGAGATGGTATGCTGCGGTGGCAGGCCCCCAGCTTTAAACAGAGGATAAGCTGGCAGAGGAAGGAGCAATTGTTACAGAGGCAGAGCAGGACATCCAGGAAGGAGCGCGCTCTAGCAGAAGATACCGGAAGTAAGAGACTTCCGGGTCAGATCGCTAGAGCAGGTATGAGTAGAGATATTTATTCTGTAAGTACTCCAAACAAAAAATTAAGAGACTCCACAGCTATGGTGACCAGACGTCCCGGTTTTTGGAGATATGAGGAGGGGAGTTATGAGGCAGTGAGGGGGAGATATGGAGATATGAGGAGGGGAGGGGGAGATATTAGGAGAGGAGGTGGGGAGGGGGAGATATGAGGAGAGGAGGGAGAGGTATGAGGAGGGGAGGGGCTGTGTGTGTAGGTAAGTGGCTGTGTGTTTGTCACTGTGTGTGTGTCACTGTATGTGCACGTATATTAGGGAGGGAGGTTGAGTGTGGGGAGGGGAGAAAAATACATGGGGGTAGGGGTGTAAGAGAGAGGGGGGAAAGGGTGACTGGGGAGTGAGGTTGGGTGAGAGTGAGAAGGTGTGTGAGAAGGGGGGGGGTTCTTGCAAGGCCGCCGAAACGTGGGTAGGGGCCCCGGTGGAAACATTGTTTCTGGGCCCCGGGAAAGCTGTTTGTGGCCCTGCATGGCAGTGGTGTCACTGACTGCCACGAGGAGAGCAAGAGACCCTATTTTGCAAAGTGTAATATACACACAATGTCAGGAATGTCACATTTTTAAATGTCTTCATTTTAAATCATGCCTACTTTTTTTAATTTAATTTTAATTTATGTCAATTTTCTAATTTTAATTACACATACACACATGCACAGTGAGGGAGCAGAGAGAGCGAGAAAGGGAGGGATGGGGGGGGAGATGAGAGTTTGTGTTATGGGCTAAAGTCGTGAGGGGAGTACCTCAGGGATCGGTACTGGGACCCTTGCTTTTTAACTTGTTTATTAATGATCTTGAGGTTGTCATCGAGAGCAAAGTCTCCATCTTTGCTGATAATATTGTGTAAGGTAATAGAATCAGAGCAGGGTGTAATTTCTCTTCAGAAGGACTTGGAGAGACTGGAAACGTGGGCAGGTAAATGGCAGATGAGGTTTAATACAGATAAATGTTAGGTTATGCATTTGGGATGCAAGAATAAAAAGGCGAATTACAAATTAAATGGGGATAAATTGGGAGAATCCTTGATGGAGAAGGATTTAGGAGTGCTTGTAGACAGCAGGCTTAGCAGTAGTGCCCAAAGTCATGCAGTAGCTGCAAAGGCAAACAAGATCTTGTCTTGCATCAAAAGGGCAATGGATGGAAGGGAAGTAAACATAATTATGCCCCTTTACAAAGCATTAGTAAGACCACACCTTGAATATGGAGTACAATTTTGGGCACCAATCCTAAGAAAAGACATTATGGAACTAGAGAGAGTGCAGAGAAGAGCCAGCAAATTAATAAAGGGGATGGGCAATCTAACTTATGAGTAGAGACTAGCTAAATTACATTTATTTACATTAGAAAAGAGGGGTCTAAGAGGGGATATGATAACTATATACAATATATTTTGGGGACCATACAAGGAGCTTTCAAAAGAACTATTCATCCCAATGGCAGTACAAAGGACTCTGGGGCATCCCTTAAGGTTGGGGGAAAGGAGATTTCACCAGCAACAAAAGGAAAGGGTTCTTTACAGTATGGGCAGTTAAAATGTGGAATTCATTAACCATGGAGACTGTGATGGCAGATACAATAGATTTGTTCAAAAAAATGGTTGGATGTCTTTTTAGATAGGAAAGGTATACAGGGATATACCAAATAAGTACACATGGGAAGGATGATGATCCAGGGATTAATCCGATTGCCAATTCTTGGAGTCAGGAAGGAATTTATTTTTCCCCTTATGAGATATCATTGGATGATATGACTGGGGTTTTTTGTTTGCCTTCCTCTGGATCAATAAGTATAGATATATGATAAAATATCTATTGTCTAAATTTAGCATAGGTTGAACTTGATGGACGGATGTCATTTTTCAACCTCCTACTATGTAACTATATTTAACTATGTTAAGAATCGAAAATAAATACATTTTTGAAGTAGTAATCATCCCCTCGGAACTGGGCATTCTTAGCCAATAATGCCCTGGCTGTAAGAGTTGAAGAGCCCAAGCGAAGCCCCCACCTCTATACACACACTCACACTGCAGGGCCCACCTCTGTATACAGAAACACACACTGCAGCCAAGGTTGCCACCTTCTATTGAAGGCTAACCCGGAGATAACATTTTTTAGATCTATTTATTATATATTTATCTTGTCTTTGGCTGTATCCTCCCCTCCAAATTCCATGAACATGGCTGCGCGACGTTACTTAACGCACATTGCCATAACAACGAGACACTACATGACGTCACACGGCAACAAGTTGACATGACAACATGACGCATTATGGCGCCGAGGCATCACGTGATGCCACATTGTAAGGCAACATGTCACCGCCTGACGTCAGTGTCTCGTTGTCTTGGAAACGGGGTGCGTCATGTGATGTAATTTGTTTAAAAAAAATTATTTATAAATGTGTCCCGGTTTTTCATTTTGAAAATCTGGTCACCCTATCCACAGCTGAAAGAGAGATATGACGCAGTGCCTTTAAGACCAGCATGTATGTGGTTAACAGCGAGTTTGCAAGATATTATGAAGCTGATGAGATGTATAATGTTGTCTTTAAGAACAGCATAAACTACTGCTTATAAAGAAGAAGACTAGGAAAGAAATGTATATACAAAAATAGAGCTAATATTATTAAATCCACCAAGTGACAAAATAAATAAAAACAGTCTAATAATATAACTGAATTAAGTAAAAATGACACAATCATGAATAAAGAATGTAAAGAAATGTGAAAAATAAATACATATACTGTATAAATTTCTCATTGTAGTAATAATAATAATAGAAAGACTGAGTACATGCTGCCTACAAAACCCACAGGTTCTCTACGATGGAGTGTCGCAACTCTAGCTCACACATATATAATATAATATAAATATATATATATATATATATATATATATATATATATATAACGAGAGAGAGAGAAGAGAGAGAAAATGAATGTTAAAATAATAAATAATTTAAGATGGAATTAAACATATTAATGCAATTGCATATGAACAAATAAAACTAAAGGTAAAATGAGCTAGAATTGGGAATACATTTGGGGCCATTCTCTAAAAAAGAGGAAGAGGGATGTTTAGATGAGGCTAACAAAGTCTGCTCAAGTTGTTTTCCGTAAAGGGAAAAATATAAAAAATATACTAGCACCGAGCAGATTGAAATTATTGGACATCCCAGGGCCAAAACATAACAAGCCCAAGGGAAATTTCCGTTGCGACAGAACAAGATGTTAAATGTGTAGGCATATTGTGTTGGATAATTCATTTACCTCTCATACAAATGGCTCCACACACAATATTAATAGCCTCACTACACATGTTATATATGCTTTATCATGTCCTTGCCATATACAGTACATAGGGCGCACCAAGCGACCTTTTAATGTTAGGTTTTTAGAACACCGTGGAGCAATTACTAGGGGAGTGCTTACACACAGTGTCCCGAGGCACTTTGCACAGGCTCACTCTAAAGATCCGTCTGGACTTAGAGTAATAGGGCTTGAAACCATCAATGCTTCCAAACTAGGAGGAGAAAGGTTATAGGCACTATGTGGATTTCCACCCTTGGAACACTGACTCCACTTGCTCTGAATGAATGCAGACACCAGCATTCTGGCCTAAATTGCATCCATTTAAAGTAGCTTCCCATTTCATCTATCTTTTTCCATCCACCACTGGTTCCACATCTCTTTCAATTTTCTTTTGGTTCAAATGTATCCCCAATTCCAGCTCATTTTACCTTTAGTTTTATTTGTTCATATGCAATTGCATTCATTTGTTTAATTCCATCTTAAATTATTATATTAACATTCATAGCTTATTGTGTTGGCAGTGCTTTGATTTTCTGATTTTCGGGTTTCTCCCGTTTTTTTATCATTTGATATCATTTTTCTTGATTGTTTTATTATCTATGTAACTCTGTATGATTAAAAGTAAGTCTTAATCATTAGTTATTACAGTATATGTGGAGTACTGCCCACATGAGTGTGTTGCGCTTCTTTCTCTTTTTCTTCTAGGTATTCTGGTGTGGCAACATCACTTCTGCAGCTGCAGTTTGCTCCATTCCGGATCCGCTATTATCCTCTGGCACTGGACTTTATCCTTTCTATTTTTTATTTTTCATTAATCGGTTTGAATATTTATTTAACAACTATTCTTTTTAATTGTTGTTATAGGTCATTATAGTATTAGGTTTTCCCAGTTGCTACATATATACTGTGCAATATATTTACACCTTTATACTTGGTGTATGTGTGTATATGTGTGTGTGTGTGTGTATGTATGTATATATATATATATATATATATATATATATATATATATATATATATATATATATATATATATATAGAGAGAGATATATATATATATATACATACATACATACACACACACACTAAGTGCAAGTTGTAGCGCTACTTTATTGTTTTTGTTTATATATATATCTCCTTTGAGTGTTGAATTAGATAACTATAATGTGTATATATGCTACAGTTTTCCACAACATGATGTTCACTGTTTTTTTTACTGTTTCTATAAACTGGTTTCAATTGTATATTACTGTATACATATGAATTTATTAGGTTTCTCCAACAGTATTTTTAGGATGTATTTAGTGTGTGTATATATAGTGATGTCACTGTTGGTACCTGTACTGTATATACCGGTATATTCAATTGTGGACCTGATCACAATTTATATGAATTTATAATATCCTTATTTCGGTATTAATACATTTCTACATTTTGATAATGAAATGGTGTTACATTTTTAAGATTGTCATATATCGCCTGTGCCCTATTTACCTTCTCTGTGTTTTGTCATTTCTGTTCTCTCACATAAAAGAGATGGGAGCACCACCTTACTGCAGGGGTAAAGTATATTTGATTTTTACCTTGAGCAGATTGTCTTTATCTCATTTTCTTTTTCTGCTCTCTTTTTTTTCTGTGCACATTAATTTCATCTTTACCCACATGTAGCAACATAATATATTCAATCAATTGTAAGATCCCCATCACTGGATGCTTTAAATTAAATCAGTAGTTTAGTTTAATAAAAAATATGACAAATTGAGAGCATAAATGTAACCCTTTTTGGATTGTGGATGATAAGAACATTGACCAAGTGCAAGGTCACGCCCTATTATTCCCGACAACGCTCTCAGCAATTTAGGATGATGTGTGTACAGTATAAGAACAGTCCAAAAAGTACGTGTTTCCAACAAACAGTAGTGCTCCACACTTTCAATGTTTAACATTTGTCCCACGATTTATAGAGCCCTATTTAACATGGTGAGAAGTCACCGTAGTTAATGTGCCAAAATTACATACATACTGCTGCGGCAGACTTTATTCTAACAAATCACCGGTTTGTCCCTGGCTTGCTCCTGGAATGCGACGCTGTTCACGCGGAACATGCCGCGTTCCCAGCCACCGGTCATGCCCGGCTGACGCGCGGTTGATGTGTTAATTGATAATGGTTCAGGATTTAATAGGCTGCAATGCTTCGCGTGTCCGCCAGATGGCATAAATTCATGAATTGTAATGCAATAAATATATATATATATATATATATATATATATATACATATATATATATATATATACACATATATACATATATATATATATATATATATATATACAGTATACTGTATAACAACAACCCCTATAACCCCTAACATACTGTACACATACAGTACTGTATATGCACATCAATGATACTATAGGCCGGCGGGGGCGAGATGTGTTTGCAGCAGAGAGAGATCCGCTGCTCTCTCTGCGCAAACATCGGCACATTAAAAATTATTTAAAATACATTTTTATACATAGTGTACATGTGCAGGGGGTCTCCGGAGCTGAACCGCATTGGTTTCAGGTCCGGGGACCCCCTGCTTCCCGAGATACAGGCCCCTTTATGAGGTGCCGGTATCCCTCTGCATTTAAAGGTCCCGGTCACGTGACCGCGGAATGTAAACAAAGCAGAGGGATACCGGCACCCCCTAAAGGGGCCTGTATCTCGGGGAGCAGTGGGTCCCCGGACCTAAAACCAAAGCGGTTCCGCTCCGGAGACCCTCTGCACATCTACAGTATGAATAAAACACACATATCAATAAACACTCGTTCCTTACCTTTGCGGCTATGTGCTACGGTAACGAAGCAGCATGAATGTATTTTTAATAATATTGTACAGTGAGCAGTGGGTTCCCTGAGCCAGAAATCAAAGCTCAAGGGACCCCCTGCTCCTGCACAATATTATTAAAATACAGAAATGCTGCTTCATTACCATAGCTGATAGCCGCTAAGGCAATGAAGGGGTTCACCCACCGTGCCCGCTTTATTGTGGGTAGCGGGGGTGGGTGAAGGG
This sequence comes from Ascaphus truei, assembly GCF_040206685.1. Classification (NCBI taxonomy): domain Eukaryota; kingdom Metazoa; phylum Chordata; class Amphibia; order Anura; family Ascaphidae; genus Ascaphus; species Ascaphus truei. The sequence goes on along the minus strand of NC_134484.1, from coordinate 114,347,060 downwards.
GGTATTTGGCCCTTGGTGTGAGTTTAGGACTTGCGGGGGGGTTGCGAGTGCACGTAACCCCTTCACGACCGTAGCAGTTAATACCGCTACGGTCATGAAGGGGTTAACCCCTCCCGCTACCCCACCGCAAACCCTAAACAACGACCGTTGGGGCTAATACCCCCTTCACCCACCCCCGCTACCCACAATAAAAAAAATTCATACATAGCAGCCGCCCAAAAAATAAACAAATAAATCTAAATAAATAAATAAATACATGAAAATAAATAATAAATTTAAAATACATTTTTATTCATAGTGTAGATGTGCAGGGGGTCTCCGGAGCTGAACCGCATTGGTTTCAGGTCCGGGGACCCTCTGCTTCCCGAGATACAGGCCCCTTTATGAGGTGCCGGTATCCCTCTGCATTTAAAGGTCCCGATCACGTGACCGCGGCATGTAAACCAAGCAGAGGGATACCGGCACCCCCTAAAGGGGCCTGTATCTCGGGGAGCAGGGGGTCCCCGGACCTAAAACCAAAGCGGTTCCGCTCCGGAGACCCTCTGCACATCTACAGTATGAATAAAACACACACATCAATAATGAATCGTTCCTTACCTTTGCGGCTATGTGCTATGGTAACGAAGCAGCATGAATGTATTTTTAATAATATTGTACAGTGAGCAGGGGGTTCCCTGAGCCAGAAATCAAAGCTCAGGGGACCCCCTGCTCCTGCACAATATTATTAAAATACAGAAATGCTGCTTCATTACCATAGCTGATAGCCGCTAAGGCAATGAAGGGTTAAGGCAGAATAGCATGTTTATTGGGGACATTTGCCCCCAATAAACATTGCAATAAACAACATACAGTACACGCCCTGTGTATTTAAAATACATAAACAATAATAAACACATTAAATACATATTTTTAATGTGTCTGTTAAACCTCCCTGCCTTGACTGTAATCTATGTAAGGCCCCCTCCCCGTAATGTGTCTGTTAAATCTCCCTGGCCTGTGTTTCTGTGAGTGCAGTGTATGTAAATGTGGGGAGGTGGATCCCGATGTGCATATAATGCAGCGCCTCACTGCCAATGGCCCACCCCGTGAGGCCTAACCACCCACACCCACTACCCACTACCCACGGCCCCTCCGCTGCTGCAAAACAGAGACAAAAATTAAAACATCCAAAGTAATGTCCCCTAACCCCTTAATCACCATAGCGGTTATTAACCGCTACAGTCATTAAGGGGTTAACCCACCCTCACCCACTACTCGGGACGCCTACATACCCTCCCACATTAACCCCCCACCCCGTGAGGCCTAACCACCCTCACCCACTACCCACAAGGGAGGCCTACCCACATACCCCCCACCCCCAGTACCCACAATAAAAACAATACAGTGACCCACAATAAGCATCATTATATTTATTAAATACATTACCCACCCCCTGTGCCCCCCCCATAAATACAAGATTTATCCTTTTACAAACAGGATTCATAACGCAGCCCCACGCGAGTCCCCGGTGGGCTGGCGGGGCACCTGACAGACCTACAGGGTACCAGCAGCCCTTTTCAAACAGGTTCTGGAGGCCTGCTGGTGGGTCCCGCCAGCACCATGGCCCCCAGGTGGTCTCCTTGGGTCACCGTGGGCCACAATTGGGTCCCCACGGTAGGCCCGCGGATGTCTGGGAGCCCCGGGTCAGACCCACAGGTGTCTGCGGGGCCTCGTGTGGTTCCCACGGGGGTCTGGGGAACTCACGAGTGCTCACTACGGGTCCGCGGTGCCCCCACAGAAGTGGGACCACACATCATCATCCCCGCACCTATGGGTTGGCGGTGCCCCCACAGATGTGAGGCCACCGCTTCATCCCCGCAGACTACGGGTCCCCGGTGCCCCCACAGATGTGAGGCCACCGCTTCATCCCCGCATGTGTCACCCATGGTACCACCAGCCTGATACCCGTGAGATAACCGAGGAGATCCGCAGGTGGTCTCCAGAGGTCCCACGCAGAACCACGGAACAAACCCTGAATGTAAAAAAAATAAACCTGGCCTATACATTCAATACATACACCCCCCAACCCCCAACACCTACAGTACAATAATGTGCAAAATAACTATTATCCAGATATGGATAATAGATTAATTGCCCATTATTAAAAACATTAACTAGCATATTCAAATAAATAAAGTACTACTGACCTCATCAATAAGAAGTCTCCGTCGCCAGCGACATCCTTGTCTTGCCCACAAAATACATAGCAAATACAAAGCCAATACATTGCAAGTACATTCAGATATCAATTAGCCCCTTAAAAACCTTATCAGATAATAACCGCAAAGGTAATTAAGGGGTTAAGCCACACTGGCCCGATACCCACTCTTCACCCATGAATTTGTACAGTGGCTTCATCATGCAACTATATATACACATTATATATATATATACACTATATATATATATATATATATACACTATATATATATATATATATATATATATATATATAAATAAGAGAGAGAGAGAGAGAGAGAGAGAGAGAGAGAGAGAGAGAGAGAGAGAGAGAGAGAGAGAGAGAGATTTATACAGTATATACACACATGATGAACCAATATACAAATAAATGTAGAAGGGTTATCAAAACCATACTGTACTACACATAACACTTCTCCATACAGACACACTACATTACAATGAATTTCCTTTAATAATCCTAACTGATCTTACAATCTAAATCATCAAATGCCAATGAAAAAACTCACATTCCAATTAATACATTGCATTTACATTGTATAAATGATGCATAAAATCTATGCACCATATACATTCTGCAAATGAATGTTAACAATATCATTGCAAGCAAAATACAAATACCTCCAAACACGTAAACTATTTTAACCAATCAAGTAAACAAAAATCAATTAGCAATCATTATTTACATCCCTAAACAATTGACAGTCCATCCCGAACAATGAAACTAATTAACTAATTCACGCCTGGAGCAGAACAATTTAGCATGTGAAAAATCAATAAGTACCAACCAGAATACAAACTTTAAAACCAAGGCTAACCCTGAACACAGGCACACAATACAATATCAACAATTACATCTATCTAATTTTAAAATACTTTAAACACACAATAAAGCATAGCAGCATAGACAAATTAATTTAAAACACATCAAATCAAGCTTTTAAAACAACATCACTTCTTACCCTGTATGTATATATCTCTCTAGACATATATACATACATACATACAGTGGCAAGAAATGATATACCACCAAAAAAAAAATACACATGTTAAAAAAGCTTTTAAAAAAAATTACAAGCACAATTAAATACATTTCTTTAGTTCACTTACCATTACTTGGCCCCACCGACTCCCGTTGCGCACCTTACTCATGAACCAATCCACCAGGCACAGGAACCCATAAAATAATAAACCATAAAAAAATAAACATTACACTAAAAATCCAAATCAATCCACGGGTCTTCTAATTGTAATCCATCTTCATCTGTATTCTTCTTTCTTCTATCTTCTTCCGGGCGGGGTCTTCTTCCCGTCTTCGGCCACGCCCTGGCCTTTTTCTTCTGTAGGAGGTCCTTCCTCCTCGGAGTCTGGCTTCAAAATGAGACGACATAGGCTTTTAAAGGACTATGACGTCACATTTTCGTCATATGGTTCCCACGGCCCTGATTGGGCCGTGAAAACCACGTGTTTTGGCCGATAAAAATAAAAATTATGACGTCACTTAAAGGCAATGAAAGCACAGCCAATCAGAATGGCTTTGCTTCAATTGCCTTTAAGATGACGTCATTAAAAGAAACATGGCCGGCCTCACATGGTACGGTAGCCATTCAGAGCGTGGGAACTCCATCCCTACTCTGATTGGCTCTAGTATACCATGTGACAGAGGCTTGGGGGAGAAAGGATGTGACGTCATTGAAAGCCTGTCACAGGGGTGGGTATCGGGCCAGTGTGGCTTACCCCTTAATTACCTTTGCGGTTATTATCTGATAAGGTTAATTGATATCTGAATGTACTTGCAATGTATTGGCTTTGTATTTGCTATGTATTTTGTGGGCAAGACAAGGATGCCGCTGGCGATGGAGACTTCTTATTGATGAGGTCAGTAGTACTTTATTTATTTGAATATGCTAGTTAATGTTTTTAATAATGGGCAATTAATCTATTATCCATATCTGGATAATAGTTATTTTGCACATTATTGTACTGTAGGTTTTGGGGGGGGGGGGGAGGGGGTGTATGTATTGAATGTATAGGCCAGGTTTATTTTTTTTACATTCGGGGTTTGTTCCGTGGTTCTGCGTGGGACCTCTGGAGACCACCTGCGGGTCTCCTCAGGTATCAGGCTGGTGGTTCCACGGGTGACACATGTGGGGATGAAGCGGTGGCCTCACATCTGTGGGGGCACCACGGACCCGTAGTCTGCGGGGATGAAGCGGTGGCCTCACATCTGTGGGGGCACCGCCGACCCATAGGTGCGGGGATGATGATGTGTGGTCCCACTTCTGTGGGGGCACCGCGGACCCGTAGTGAGCACTCGTGAGTTCCCCAGAACCCTGTGGGAACCACCCGAGGCCCCGCAGACACCTGTGGGTCTGACCCGGGGCTCCCAGACATCCGCGGGCCTACCGTGGGGACCCAATTGTGGCCCACGGTGACCACCTGGGGGCCATGGTGCTGGCGGGACCCACCAGCAGGCCTCCAGAACCTGTTTGAAAAGGGCTGCTGGTACCCTGTAGGTCTGTCAGGTGCCCCGCCAGCCCACCGGGGACTCGCGTGGGGCTGCGTTATGAACCCTGTTTGTAAAAGGATAAATCTTGTATTTATGGGGGGGCACAGGGGGTGGGTAATGTATATAATAAATATAATGATGCTTATTGTGGGTCACTGTATTGTTTTTATTGTGGGTACTGGGGGTGGGGGGGTATGTGGGTAGGCCTCCCTTGTGGGTAGTGGGTGAGGGTGGTTAGGCCTCACGGGGTGGGGGGTTAGTGTGGGAGGGTATGTAGACGTCCCGAGTGGTGGGTGAGGGTGGGTTAACCCCTTAATGACTGTAGCGGTTAATAACCGCTATGGTGATTAAGGGGTTAGGGGACATTACTTTGGATGTTTTAATTTCTGTCTCTCTTTTGCAGCAGCGGAGGGGCCATGGGCAGGTGGGTAGTGGGTGTGGGTGGTTAGGCCTCACGGGGTGGGCCATTGGCAGTGAGGCGCTGCATTATATGCACATCAGGATCCCCCTCCCCCTCCCCACATTTACATACACTGCACTCAGAAACACAGGCCAGGGAGATTTAACAGACACATTAGGGGGAGGGGGCCTTACACAGATTACAGTCACGGCAGGGAAGTTTAACAGACATATTAGGGGGAGGCGGCCTTACATAGATTACAGTCAAGGCAGGGAGGTTTAACAGACACATTAAAAATATGTATTTAATGTATTTATTGTTGTTTATGTATTTTAAATACACAGGGCGTGTACTGTATGTTGTTTATTGCAATGTTTATTGGGGGCAAATGTCCCCAATAAACATGCTATTCTGCCTTAACCCTTCATTGCCTTAGTGGCTATCAGCTATGGTAATGAAGCAGCATTTCTGTATTTTAATAATATTGTGCAGGAGCAGGGGGTCCCCTGAGCTTTGATTTCTGGCTCAGGGAACCCCCTGCTCACTGTATAATATTATTAAAAATACATTCATGCTGCTTCGTTACCATAGCACATAGCCGCAAAGGTAAGGAACGATTCTTTATTGATGTGTGTGTTTTATTCATACTGTAGATGTGTAGAGGGTCTCCGGAGCGGAACCGCTTTGGTTTTAAGTCCGGGGACCCCCTGCTCCCCGAGATACAGGCCCCTTTAGGGGGTGCCAGTATCCCTCTGCTTGGTTTACATGCCGCGGTCACGTGATCGGGACCTTTAAATGCAGAGGGATACCGTCACCTCATAAAGGGGCCTGTATCTCGGGAAGCAGGGGGTCCCCGGACCTGAAACCAATGCGGTTCAGCTCCGGAGACCCCCTGCACATCTACACTATGAATAAAAATGTATTTTAAATTTATTTATTTTCATGTATTCATTTATTTAAATTTATTTATTTATTTTTTGGGCGGCTGCTGTGTGTGAATTTTTTTTATTGTGGGTAACGGGGATGGGTGAAGGGGGTATTAGCCCCAACGGTGGTTGTTTAGGGCTTGCAGGGGGGGGGTAGCGGGAGGGGTTAACCCCTTCATGACCGTAGCGGTATTAACTGCTACGGTCGTGAAGGGGTTAAGTGCACCCGCAACCCCCCCGCAAGTCCTAAACTCACACCAAGGGCCAAATACCCCCTTCACCCACCCCCGCTACCCACAATAAAGCGGGCACGGTGGGTTAACCCCTTCATTGCCTTAGCGGCTATCAGCTATGGTAATGAAGCAGCATTTCTGTATTTTAATAATATTGTGCAGGAGCAGGGGGTCCCCTGAGCTTTGATTTCTGGCTCAGGGAACCCCCTGCTCACTGTACAATATTATTAAAAATACATTCATGCTGCTTCGTTACCATAGCCCATAGCCGCAAAGGTAAGGAATGATTCTTTATTGATGTGTGTGTTTTATTCATACTGTAGATGTGCAGAGGGTCTCCGGAGCGGAACCGCTTTGGTTTTAGGTCCGGGGACCCCCTGCTTCCCGAGATACAGACCCCTTTAGGGGGTGCCGGTATCCCTCTGCTTGGTTTACATGCCGCGGTCACGTGATCGGGACCTTTAAATGCAGAGGGATACCGGCACCTCATAAAGGGGCCTGTATCTCGGGAAGCAGGGGGTCCCCGGACCTGAAACCAATGCGGTTCAGCTCCGGAGACCCCCTGCACATGTACACTATGAATAAAAATGTATTTTAAATAATTTTTAATGTGCCGATGTTTGCGCAGAGAGAGCAGCGGATCTCTCTCTGCTGCAAACACATCTCGCCCCCGCCGGCCTATAGTATCATTGATGTGCATATACAGTACTGTATGTGTACAGTACTGTATGTTAGGGGTTATAGGGGACGGCTTCAAAGACAACAGCTCGCAAACGCCCCCATGAGTTTTTACACGGCATTGCAGTATTGCAGACAGCGGGAATAAAATGCTTAAATCACAGCCGCGAAAATAACGCAATACACCCCGGGCGAAAACGACACAAAACCGCACATCACCGGGATATTCTGAAATTCGCGGAGCTAGCCGAGTTAGAATAAAGTTGGTCGCCACTGTACATAGTTATATAGTATGTAAATAGTGACATAGTCTGCAGACTTCCACTTTAAGTGAAGTAAAACATTGTTAATTGTGTGTTAAATGCTTCGCACCATAAGGTGCTAATGAGAAAAAAACACTCTCTATTAGTGGATACCTCTAAAGAAGCATAGGTCCCTTTTATTCACCCCCTCAAATATGCTTCTGCATCAAATGCTTTTCCATCCTCTAGGGTAGATTTTATGCTGGACATAAGAACAAGTACAAAACTTGTCACGTTGAATAAGGATTTTGTGTTCTGCACATTTTATTAGGCAGTATTTCTCTTGTGGGGAAAAAAAGAATTTTGTGGGAAAAAAATAAAAATAAAAAAAGATCCCAAAGCTTTGACGGCACACTGGGGTGTTTAACGATGCTTGGGGTACTGGTTATTATGTGAAATATTGAACCGTTACCATGTAGTACAACGTATTGCATTTGAAGCAGAGGTGAGGAGAAATGGTGAATACTGTAAAATTCCAGTAGTGTATTGTTTTGAAATAGAAAATATACAGGTGCAGTAATATCACTGCACTTCAGTTTTATTAGCAATAAAAAGATGAAAATCCACAGAGCTGGATTATTTTGTGTTATAAGCAAGAAATCGCAGATGATTTTTACCTCTCACTTTAACTTTTTTTCCCCCCATCTTAAAATGGGAATAGTGACAAAGATTATCTAGGGATGTCATTTCAATGACATTATAGGCTAAAGCTGTTTCATTCCGGGCATTATTGAAATTCCTGCTCTGATTGGATAATGCCCGGAATTTTAACCAATCAGTAATGGCCTGGAATGTTTGGCACCCTGCCATGTTTTTCAGCCAATCAGCTTTTAGTTCTCATTCACAAAAAGTGAGATCAGCTCTTAGACAGGGGAGGTGATTGGACAGGAGGCCGCTGCAAGGCACCGACTCCTCCACCACCCTGCCTGCAGAGAGCTCCACACAGGAGAGTGAGGGGGAAGGTTTGTGTGTCTGTTGTGTATGTGTAAAGGGGGGCAGCAGTGTTTTATTGGTGGGTGGGTGTGTTTTGTGGGTGTAGAGGGTGGCTGCAGTGTGTGTGTCTTCAGAGTGTATTTTGTGGGTGGAGTAGGGGTGCAGAGTGTTGTGTGTGTGGGGGGGTTTACAGGGGGCTGCAGTGGGTGTAGGGAGGGGGCTGCTGGTGTGTGTTTTTGTGGATGTAGAGGTGCAGAGTCTGTTTTGTTGGTTTGTGTGTCTCAGCAGTGTGTGTTTTGTGGGTGCAGAGGGGGGCATGCAGTGTGTTTTGTGGGTGGAGGAGGGGTGTAGAGTGTTTTGTGTGTGTCTGTCTACAGTGTGTGGGTTTACAGGGGTCTGCAGTGGGTGTAGAGTGGGGGCTGCTGGTGTGTGTTTTTTAGATGTAGAGGGGGCAGCAGTCTGTTTTGTTGGTGTGTGTGTGTCTGTAGTGTGTGCTGTGGGTGTAGAGGGGGGCTGCAATATGTGTGTGTGTGTGTGTGTGTGTGTGTGTGTGTGTGTGTGTGTGTGTGTGTGTGTGTGTGTAGTGGGTGTAGAGGGTGGAGGAGGGCTGCAGTGTGTTTTGGTGTGTGTCTGCAGTTTTGTGGTTTTACAGGGGGCTGCAGTGTATGTTTGTGGGTGTAGAGGGGGGACTGCTGTGTGTAGGGTAGACTGCAGAGTGTGTTTGTGTATTTGGGGGAGCGAGGACAGTGTGTGTTTTTAGTGTAGTGTGTGTGTGTGTAGCCCTGTTTCCCCTTGAATACAGAAATGCTACCAATGCTGTTATTAACCTGTTGGCTTGCAGGGCCTGAGCCTCTGCCACGGAGAGCCTGGGGCGATATATTACAACTATTTGATGCAGCGCCTCCACCTGGGAGGGATCCCCACAGAGTGTGATTTGCCCCTCACAGGAACCCAACACAATAATATGCACACTTTACATAACATAACAAGTACCTTTACTGCTATACCACTGTAGTAATATATGCATAACTATCACATACCCTTTCTCTCTAAGAATACAACTAGCCAAGTCGTCTTGCAGGACGCAACCCTCCACTGTGTCCAATGTCCCACACCCAAACCCCAATGTGTGGTGACCACGCGGCCCACTATTATAAGAATGGTATAGGTGGTGCACTTTGTGTATGGTTACCTGCCGAGCGCTCTTGCGCCCGGGCCAGCAGACAACTTAAAAAAGGATCCCTTCCGCGACGTCCTTCCAGGGCGATCCCACCCGGATAGTATCTCTTTATATGGTGAGGTCTGATCCAAGACCTCTCCTCAGGGAGTTCAGCGTCCGCTGTGTCCCTAAACTAATCAGCACTAGTGGGGCAGGTTCCCTACTATAGGGCCTGTCCCTACAGCAACCACAAACTGTGAAGTGACTCAGGGCCTATCTGGGGCCTAGGGGAATTCTCTGGCCTAGTGCAGAGACTACTTGCCTCTCTGCACAGAAACCTCCTACCCATTTCCCTTCCGACTGCCAGCGTGCTCCCCTGCGCAACCTCCTACTTCCCTTCCTGAGAAGATCCTATCACCCTATTGGTTCCCTGGCATCAGGTAGTCGTCCCCAATACTCCTGGGACTTGTAGTCCCCTGCTAGAGTCTCCTCCTGATTGGCTGCCTATCGCATGCTTTAGCCTGCGCATGCACGAACTGCCTGGAGGAGTCGCCGCAACTCGGACTCCACTGCGCATGTGCAATCACCAAAATGGCGGTGCCCTACGTTCGGGCTGCCGAGGAGTCTCCAGAGTACCGGAGCGCTCCTTGCACTAGCCCCCACCTTCCGGACGAGCTGTTGGCGACTCGGCCGCCCCCGCAACTCTCGGGCGCTCAGCGGAGGTAGGGGGCGCGGGGGGGGGGTAACCGGGAACCTGGCTACATGTGTATAGAGGGGTTTGTGTGTGTGTATGTGTGTATATATGGAGGTTGCTGTGTGTATGTACAATTTCCTTTTAATAAACGTGCAGTAAAAGCATAAGAATATAGACAATCATGCTGATAAAAATCAAGGACTACAAAAGTGTATCTATTTTTATGATTTTTTTTTTTTTTTAAAGCCTCTATTTAGCCTATAATAGTAATAATCCCCTCAGAACAGGGCATTAGTTCCCTGGCATTATTGGCCAGTAATGCCCTGTTCCTCTGGGATTATTACTTAATTATGGCCTGTTGAGATTCCCCATCCTTATACGCAGCAGCAGCTCTGCAGCATGTGTGCGATTGCCTCTCTTATAAATGGAACCATTTTGTCTGGAGAAAACCAATATTAAATATAAAAAGATCTCATCACATCCAAATATGAGACAGTCTATTACATAATTATCTATACCTCTTTTTTTTTTTTTATCAAGAAGTCTGTGCAACAGCTCCCATCCAAATGACATGCAGTATGATGTGAAGTTCAGAGTGAATTGCTTCTGAAAACACATTAGTGGCTTACCTTGAATTCTAAAATCCATCCACGTACAGTATTTAAGTATAAAGTAACTCTAAAACATTACCAGAGAACTGCAACCTCGATAGTACATTTCGCATTCATTTGAAACATAAAAATACCTTTGTCAATCTTGTACATAATAGGGGCATTTACCAAGGCCATTTAGTAACAAGCAGAATCAGGGCTGCCTAATGAAAACAATACCGATATAAATAAAATATTCTTATTGCTATAACATTCTGAACTGAATTGTCCTTGGTATCTAGTGTATGCAGCACACACATTATAATATGCATTCTTGTTACCGGCTTAGCAATACGAAGCTGCTACGACAACTCCTTCACACACACATTCTATTAAAAGCTGTACAAGTGTGTGTCAAACTAACAGGCAAGAATGGTTAAAGAAATATACTGGGCTGAGATGGGGGAGGGAGTGTTTCTGCAAAAGACATATACATTAATAAAACTGATAAAAACAAAAGCTAACTGTAGCAGATACACCTGAATCATCGATAATTTCCTACGCTAGAATTTTAAACAGATCAAACATAGATGTGCTTCCTAAAGGCCTTAACCGAATACCAACCACACACACAAAAAAAAAAACAAGAAACGGCATCTTAAACATCGAGCACACTTGGAATATCCATACTGTATACAGTATATCTACCGATCACAAAAATATATAAACACCTCGTTGCTCAAATTACAAACAAAAAACACTCAGAACAAGAACACATAAAAACAGCTAAAAATCATTTAAAAAACAAAACATATGCTAGTATGGACACGGCCACATATAACATTGTAGTGGGGGGAAAGCAGGATGTAAATAGACCAATATTAAATATAATGAACGCGCTAAACTTCCAAATGGAGCTCAACTAGATTCATGAGAGACAGAGAGAGACAATTAGAGAACTCAATAATTAATCTAGTCGAGCTCCATTTGGCCAAAATAAACAAGATCTAGTGCTCAATGAAGAATGGTTGTTGTATTTGTAAGTCATAAAACTATTGACTTAAAGCATGTATGGCATTGTTTGTATGTCCGTGCGTGCGTATATGTATATATGTGTATATATATATATATATATATATATATATATATATATATATATATATATATATATATATATATATATATATATATAGCAACTGTAAATATTCCTGTATATTCATTTGCATGTCTTAGACAGGTCTGCAACCCTCCCTGTCTTTCAGCATTATCGCCCAGCACACAGCACTTCCACTGCAGCAAGGGATTCTGGGAAATGACATGCAAATGAGCACACAGTGACACCTTTTATCTCAAGCTCACATTACATGAACAACCCTTAGCCAATGCATGCTGCTTTAAACACAGCTTTTAAGCAAGGACTTGGGAGATGCAAAGTCAGTTAACCCACTCACAGACATGTTTCAACCTTGATGGGTATCATCAGTGTGAGGTTGGTTGCTGACATTTGCTCACCTACTCTTTAAACTCAAATGAGCAAATGTCAGCAACCAATCTCACATTTGGGTGTGACCAGTTTCTAATGTTCAATTTTTAGCTAAAATCATTGAAAACTATCCCTTAAATAGTTAGTGAACCATCCAACACGATTTATTTTGTTGGATTCCCACCATCTCGATTTTGAAAACATTAGAGCACCGAAACAACACTGATAGGCGTCACTGGCATCTTGCTCATCACAGTAATCAAAGGAAGCGCCGCTGCTCTGATCCTTCTCAACCGGAGCACAGCGTTCGACACAATGGATCACACTCTTTTCCTGACCAGACAAATTGGATTTTGGGTTGAGAGGTAAAGGTCTGGACTGGTTTCAGTCTTTTCTTAATGACCGTTGTAAGAAAATCCCCCTCAAAGCGAATTCTTTAAATACAATCCCACTGATTTGTGGTGTCTCTTAGGGATCTGCCATCTACATAGTTCTATTATATATATAATTTTAAGTTATGGTGGGTGAAAAAGGCGACAGAAAACCTCGCCCGTTAGCATATAGCCAATAAAGAATATCACTTGTGAGCACATTTACATGTCTTAGACAGGTCTGCAACCCTGCCTTTCAACCATTATCACCTCGCATACAGTGCTCCCACTGCAGCAAGGGATTCAATGACCTAAAAATCTATAACTCTGCCATTCCAAAGAAGAGAAGCTGAGAGGGCTTGGAAATATTTTTGACAAATACGCTAGGGGGAAAACTGTTACTTCCAAATCCATTGGCTGAGACAAATTAAAGCAATTCTCTCTCAAAAAAAAAAAACTACAGATAGTAGCAAAGGCCTTAGTCCTCTCCAGGCTGGATTTGGCTAATTCTCTGCTGATGGGTCTCAAAAAATACAATATCAAAGCCCTGCAGTTAGTGCGAAACGCCCCTGCCTGCCTCATAGAAGGCAAGACGAGACCACATCTCACCATTATTGCAAGATCTACACTAGTTACCGGTGTACCAAAAGGGTTAATTTTAAGATCTGTTCCCTTACCCTTTAAGGCTATATCATAGACTAGTTTCTCCCCCTCCCCACCCCCTACCTTCAAAACTGCCTAATCAGTAACATCCCCAATCGGGGAATCAGATCTGCCATCATCTGTTAACTGATTGAGCCTCTGTTTAAGGTCAATAAAGCTGGAGAGAGCGCATTTTCAAAAACTGCCCCAAGACTGTGGAATAAACTCCCTGTTGCTCTAAGAAATCAGGAAGCTTTTCTTCCATCCAGAAAGGATTAAAAACCTTCCTTTCTAAACAAAGCATGGCAAAGAGATTCTAATAGCCTGGCAGACAGCTTTCCTGCTCCCATACGTGCTTGCCGCCCTTTGTTGGTCTTCCTCGTCGTTCCCCTATATGTTTTCTTTCGATAGCTCCCGGTCATAGGCAGGGGTAAATTTTCCATTAGGCTGGCATGGCTATAGCAACAATTTTGGGGGCGACGGCAATTTGTGTGTGTGTAACTCTTACCTTATCCGGAACAGGCCTCCTCCTGTAGCGTCGTCACTGCCAACCAACGTCAAACGATGACGTGTTGCCATGACAGTGTGGTGTCACATGATGCCGTGACGTCGCTACGCTGCAGGTTAGAGACGCCCCCGAGCGGCAAAAAGATAAGTGTGCCACTGGTAGTAGGCCTGGGATGGGCGAACTCCCCAAGTTCCTTCACGCTCTCTACTACCGAGTTTCTTGGTGTGTAGTACGTTAGAGAAGAATTTTAAATAAATTAAACAGGACACTCACAAATCTTCAGGAAATGCCAAGTGCACCGCAAGTCTGCAGGCAGCACAGAAAATCCAATAGGCAAATCAAACCAGCACTTCAAAATAAACATTTATTAACATTTCAGTTTAATGTTCAGAAATTTTGATAAATGTTCTTTTTGTATACATTTCAAGTGAGTTCCATCTTAATTTACCTATTTAAAATGATTTATATGCGCTACATTTTCTATATTTAAAACACAAATACAGGTATCTATGATAAAGAGAAGTAGGACAGGCACCTCATGGGAGCAGCCATCTTAAATGTAAACGACTACATCAAGTTTTCTTTTCTTCTCAAAACAGACTCCGCAATAACAAAAAAATTCAACATCTTAAGCACAACCAGGAAGCTACAGATACAAAAGCATTAAATGTACTTTTACTATGAGTAACAACAAATGTACTTATACGGTCGAACGATTACAGAAATTTCTTTCAAACATTGCTCTGAAAACATAAATATTATCACGCTAGGAAATAATTAAGCATCTGATTACCTTGTTGGAGAGAGCAAAACAACTAAGCGCACTTAACATCCATTACATATTGCCAGTGATGTTTTATTGCTTCAGAGATAATGTTTGTTGCCACAGTGATGGTTTGTTACTCTGAAGTGATCAGTGGGTGGGTTTTTGTTAGCACAAATTAAGGTTGTTACTTGTTCCATCTACCCACTCACCACCCCCACACGTTGTGTCACTTAAAGGTAATACTAAAAATGACACTTAATTAACTTTACCATGCACTGAGCCACGGTACATCTTCTGAAAAACATTACAAAGGCTACATGTGTCTAGTTACCGAGTATGGATCGATAGTTACCATATCACATCAAGAGCAAAAGCTCCCATGTCTCTTCAAGGAGAAATCCCCCCACCCCCCCAAAAATAAAATGACAAGAAAAACACTTTATTTCAATGGTTGCTTTAAACATAACCTCATAACAGACCCCTTAATGCTTTTCAATTATCTTCACTGCTGGTCAAAGCGCCAGCCGCAGAACAAACTAACTTTTTGTTGAGGTTTCTTCCGCACTTCAAACGCGTCTTCATTATTAGAAGACTAAAACTTGCAGGCTTCCTCTGTCCTCTTTACATTTTTTTTTTTTTTATAAATCCCCAGGCAAAACCGAAATGCTGCTTGATGCATACAAGAGATTGGAACACGCATTAGCGTATTCTTATATGTCAGTAAATGCTGCGTTACGGCTTCTACATTTGAAATAAATATGGAGATTTTTATTTCCCCCGACTTTTTCCCTATGTGCCCCCGATAAAGACTACATTAACAGATTCATACCCAGGAGAGTGGACGGCGTTTCCGGCTTCTAAGCCGAATGGGATCGTGGTGGTAGAGAAAGAGAAGAAATAAAGACCTTTGGGACTCTTGGAAATCGATTCCAAGACTTTTATTTTTTTGCTCCTCTCCCCCGACATATTTACGTATATATGGAGATCTATAATACTGCATTATTATACACTTGACGATAGCACTGCTGAAGTTGACTTTTCGCTCTGCATGTTTTTAGCGCCAGCTATTGTGATTGAATAAATATAGAATATTGCTCTTTTTTGTCGTAACATCACATTTGGGCACATTTTTGGAAAACGCAAATACTTCTAGAAATATATGTATTCACAACCTCTCACTTACCAATTATGAACCATCAGCTTCTGCACAGCCAGCAATGCATTGTAGCGGACCTGCTGGTCTTCATGATGCATGTGGTTCATTACCAGCTGCTTCCCACCAAGTTGCTCAATCACTCTGTAACAGAGACAGATGAAAAGGGTTTGATGCATATTGATATCTTTCACAATGAGCCTGATGGATTTGTCTCCACCAGGGCACTTATCTTGGGTGGAAGAACTCTTTAGACAAACACTTAACCCAAGAGAGGCCTGCAGCACATTGCTCTATTCTGCAGTCTGCTGCAGGCCACTTTGGCAGTGAACGGGGGGGGGGGGGGGGGGATAAGCTTCATTTAAAATGAGCCCAGAGACATTTTTGTACATTTCTGAGAGATAGCTCTACTTTGGAGAGCTAGATTCTTGTTGTGTGACATTTTAGTGCCACATCTGTGAACAGACAACATTGCCAATGTCTTTTTTGTTTTGCATACAATTGTAAGGCTTTAAATGAAGGCCGTTTTCCTCTTTTTGTATGTATGTATGTTTGTTTGTCTTTATTTATATGGCGCCATTAATGTACATAACGCTTCACAGCAGTAATACGCGTAACAATCATATAAACAAATAATACAAATAACACAAAGGAAAGAAGTGCTTCAGATATGTAAAAGTAACATTTAGGAAAATAAGTCCCTGCTCGAAGAGCTTACAATCTAACTGGTAGGTAGGAAGAACGTACAGAGACAGTAGGAGGGCATTCTGGTAAGTGCGTCTGCAAGGGGCCAATGTTTATGTATGAGGTGTTAATTATCCTTAATGTTGGATAGTCATTCACCCAATGGGCTCTCTACTAATGACTATCCATTTGAACCAATTCACTGGCAGCAACGGGTTGCGAGGCCACCCATTGGGCTTAAATACACAGCCTATTACTTCCCTTGTATTCCCCCTTTGAGAAAGTCACCCGGGTGCAACAAAACGCGTCAGGGAGCATCATTACGCAATACGCACTGACACTACGTCACTACGCAAGCACGATCAGGCCGGATCGAGCGCGGGACCTTTTGCGGCTGACTACAATTGGAGATTCTTCTTGAAACTGAAAATCGGACTTTTGTAAAGATCCTATGTGCAACAAGGTTTCTCAGTCGACCGCTGTTCGTTTACACCATGGAGTGAGATCTGGACTGTGGATTTCGGACACAGAGCTACCTGGTTGGCGGTGATAGTTATTCACAATTGCACATTTTATATATACCCTTGAGAGTGAATTTCTTCCCCCTCCCACCTTTACCATCAATAAATGTACTTTTTTACGCTATGGGTCGTGCTCTCTCTCTTCTTTCTCCTCTAGGTCATAATCGGATGTGGTTAATCTTTTGGAGAGCTGCCGGAGACCCCAACACCACTACTAATTATCCAATATCTTAGGACTTTTCTACAAGGACTGGTTCTTATAACTTCATTTATATATCACTGTTTGTATTCAAAATTACTACTAGCATTGTATTATTTAGTGTGCACTAATATTTTTCACTACATTCACCTATTGTCACTATATTCCTATCAGGTCACATTTAATTTTATTTTATCACATTGGCGCTACTTTATATGTTCTTTTACACACACACACACACACACACACACACACAAAAATATATATTAAAAATTATATACTGTATAATTTTTTTTATATATCTATATGTATGTGTGTATGAATGTATAGCTTTAAAATACTTATAGGAAGCGGTGTGTGCATATATATATATATATATATATATATATATACACACATATATATACACATATACACACACACACCGCTTCCTATAAGTATTTTAAAGCGCAATGTCAGACCCAATAATATATATAAATACATGCCTGTGTACCATAATGGATCATGTATATATATTCTTTTAAATTATTCAATTTTTCACATTCATGTTAAATTACACAGGACATTATGTTAATATAGTCCAAACAATTAGCAATATAGTCACAAATTGGAAATAGTCAAAGATAATAATAATAATAATAATAATAGTTTTTAACATTAATACCATGGACAGAAGAACACACAAAAACAGAAAAGAAAAATAGACAACAAACACAATAGACAGGACACGAGGATGAGCATCCATAGGGAGAATGAGATATCCTGATAGGTGAGGGCCAATTAAAATAAATCCCGTGTTTAGCTCATTCGGGCTAAGCTTTTTCAGTTTATATATCCACTCTGCGTCAATGCGTAACAACATCTGATCAATATTGCCACCCCTAGCCGGGCATTTCAGTTGATATATGCCCATGAACGTTACGCATTTCACATCACCACTGTGAAATTGTATGACGTGCCTCGCAACTGGAGTGTCATTAGCATGTTTAATAGAATTAAATGTGCTCAAGTATGTGTCTGCGAAGATGCCTGGTGATCTTGCCCACGTAACTCTTACCACAATTACACGTGATGAGGTAGATCACATTAGTGGTTCTATAGTTAATAAAAGTATCCACCCTGAAATTCTGTGTGTTATCGTGATTGGCAAATGTTTTTGCATTGCATGTTTTTTTTTTAAATTACTGTTACACTTTCAAATCTGTAATATATGTTTTAAGTAATACTACTAAAAGTTATATCCTAATTGTTAGTGGTGTGCCTTTCAGTGAATTTCTCTTTGAGCACACTGTCTAGTGTGCTCACCACTTTACTGATTCACTTTCAGTTCACAGTTGCACCAACTTATTATAATTATCGATTATTTCATTTGTTTATTGGTATGGCCTTTAGCTGATCACTCCCTATCACCTCTGCCTTTTCCTTGTACAAAAGCAGCCATCGTTTTATGCTGCTGGACAATAAGAGATTGCTTAACTTTTACTTTACAAACATGATCAGCTTTATTTTAGAGGCCCATTTCCATATTTTTACTTTATGGGAATAATCCATGTCAAATCAAAGAAACTTCATCACTAGTATGCGATATTGTAAAGAAACATATCTGTAATTGCTCCCACACAGCATATTAAAAATTAAGTACTTATTACAAGCAATTTGTGCATACATTAAGATTAGTTAGTACACACACACGCGAGAAGAGAAAAAGAATCCCATCTCATCTGCACTCACTACCAACGGGTTAAGATACCAGTGATACTAAGGACTAAAAATCTTGAATATAAAAGAACCAAAACAGCCACAATTAAGAATTGTTTGTAAAGAGCTGTATTTTTTAAATTCAGACCATAAGTAAATAATCTGTTTTCTTTTTGCAATGATCTTCACGTCTCTACCTACCTGTCAGTAGTGAGTGCAGATGAGCAAGGATTCTTTTTCTCTTTGTGTGTGTGTGTGTGTGTGTGTGTGTGTGTGTGTGTGTGTGTGTGTGTGTGTGTGTGTGTGTGTGTGTGTGTGTGTGTGTGTGTGTGTGTGTGTGTGTGTGTGTGTGTGTGTGTGTGTGTGTATCAGCAATATCTATCTTAATCTGGTCTGTAACTGTTTCATACTCCCATAATATATATTTTCTTTAACTGTGCACGCAATGTCTTGTATATAATGTATACCCTGCTCATTTATGTAACTGTATTTGTAACCATGTATTATTTGTCTTAACTCTGTGCCCAGGATATACTTGAAAACGAGAGGTAACTCTCAATGTATTACTTCCTGGTAAAATATTTTATAAATAAATAAATAAATCTCCGTCCCTGCATTGCAACTTACCATTATTTACTCCTAGGCTGAAGCAAGATTTCTCTATTTGTTCATTACATTAAGGTTAGTGAATACAGCATTCACGTGACATGGCTTTCCCTTGACAATCTAATTATAAATGAAGATTAGAAGTGTGCCTCTAAAACAGAGTTCTTTCAGGTGAGCCAGCTATCTTTTATACCAAGACAAAAGCTTGTATTCTTCTTTTACAGTAGCTCTCCCTGCACACAGCTCTCACTGAAGTCAGCTGTAACCTATTCTAATAGACATGGAGAGCTTTTGTGATAGGGCTACCTTTAACCACACCCCTGCCAGCTGAAGTACTGTACAAGGTTTTAGAAAGAAAACAAATAAAAAAGGAAATGTCTTAACTCATAATCCTTTCTCCATAATAATGATTTGCACTCATCATTCCTTAAGTACACCGGAGGATCTCCATCTTTCCATTAAGCTAGAATACATGTCAAGGCTAGAAATTTGCAGTGGACAATAAGTGGACCTCGAGTCATATTTATATACATCTGTCTGCATTCAGCACTGGGATATTTAACTTCATATGGAGAAACTTAAGTATGTCTCAATTTGCGATCAATGTTTAGAATCTGTATTGTGAGCTACACAAAGAAAGCATTCTTAAAGGAGCAAGCCAAGCTGTTTTTTTCCTCTCTGTTTTCTTAATACAGGATTGAAGGTGGTCTCCGGAGCTGAACCCCAATAATTTCAGCTCCGGGGACCCCCTGCTTCCGGATGTACTTACCTCTGTAGTGGTTGCCGGTACCCGCTCCTGGGTTCATGTTATAGCTGCTTTTCAAAGATCCCGGGCACTGCAGGCCAAATGGAATCTGTGACGTCATCCGGTGCGTCTTACTATTGGCTCATGTGACGAGACATCTTTTAACCCGCAGCGATACAACACCCGCCAACCCCCACTACAGAGGTAATTATCTCCATAAGCAGGGGTTCCCTGAGCTGAAATTAATGGGGTTCAGCTCCAGAGTCCCTTTGCTTCAAACCTGTACTAAAAAAAAAAATAAGAAATAAAGGCATGGATTCCTCCTTTAAATAATGCAGTAAATATGGATTAAACAAGCCAAACAAAAAATATTTGGTTACTTAACTTTTCACTATTTATTCTTACCTCTCCCTCCCCCTTGAGACTTACGGTGTTACAATATTCCAACCAATCACTCTCCTAGTTACAGTACATGTCCATGCAACTCTTCCTGCAGTAGCAGGTCTTCCCCTGCAACTCTGTACCACTCCACTCACCCCCCCCCCCCCACCAAACCTCAAGGATACAATACCTCAATTCCACAAGACTTCTTTTTCTAATCTTTCTTTACTGCTCTTTTCCCTATTAATTTCTGCCACACACAATCTTCATTGCCCACTTTATACATCTTGTAACATATATGTGCAAAAACGCCCCCTCCCCATTTTTGCAATTTGTGTGCCCCTGTGCTCGTGAGATTTGCCCTGCCTATCGAGGTGGGTGGCATGAAGGGACACCAAGCCGTAGGGCCCACGCCTATAAGTAAACAACCCACAGGAAGCAGAAAGAGAAGCTACTGTTGGTAAACATACAGTAATGCATCTTTAAGAAAAGTGCTGCTGAAAAATTAGTATTTGTTTTTAAAACAATTATCTAATTTGTGATTTATTGGTTTAGGATTTCCTTCTAGAGGACGCAATTATGTATTTTAAAGTATATACAAGTTGCAAAAAAAGTTACAATTATTTACCTATGTTTTGCTAAAATTTAACACTCATTATTATCCCCAAGTGCCCAAACAACACAGTATCTTCCAGGAAAACATTAGGCAATAACTGATTTATGCAAGAAATCAGTGGTCACCGACAAGAGGAAATAAAATAAAAGACCTCTTTCTGGACTGCAGGCCAAACTAGTGTATGCTCTGCCAGACACACCTTTGGTGGCAAAACAGAAAAACACTTTAGGGAGATTCATGAAGACAAGGCCTCTGTGACCTCGCATAAAATAGGGATTTAAGCGAAGGCAGTTAATGCGCAAACACAGCTATATTCTTACCGTAAATCTATACTTGCAACTCTTGCAACAATTATTACCTATGCTGCATATTAAAATGGCAAGATACTGTAGCACTGCATGATATTTATTTTGGTACTAAAGTTATACTTCTGAACAAATAACAATATTATAGAAAAGTGATGCCTCGGTCCCTTCTGACTTTAATAATACAATGACATGCGATTTGTCTGAATCATTTCATGGGAAAAACAAAATTAACCGATTAATAAATGATATCATATACACGAGGCATCAATAATAGCCATAAATTAAAAGCATCTGAGCTTGACAGATCTATACTTTCCTTATATTTTCCATGTATATTGTTCTAGGCCATGTTAACTACAGTAATTGTTTTAAATTAAAGCGTCACTCGTTTTGTTTTTGTAACTCCTGCATAGCATAGCAAGCTGCTCACACACTAGAGAGATATATCTTTTTTGTATTTAATACAGCTCAACCCCGTTATAGCGCGATCCACTACAATGCGAATCCGCTTGAAACGCGGTCTGAGCATGGCTCCCGAATTGAAAGCCTCCATTTTGCCGCCTTATCTGCATCTCAAATCCTCCATTTTGCCGCCTTACGCTCTCCTCTTCCAGTTGTCCTGTCCACGTGCTCATCTCTCTGCTCTCTTGCCATCGTTTTTTTTTTCAAACATTCAATTCAATGCTTTATTGACTACCAGACACACAATTAAACATTACTACATTTTGTACAAAAGACATGCAGGGATTGAACTCGGGACCTACTGATACCAATGCCTTGCCTCTTACCTCTACACCATAGACTTGGTGTGACAAGACATACCCTATAAATATATTTATCCTAAGTTTTAGCAGTTTGCTGGTCTGGAGCATTCAGGTGTGTGTTAACACAATGCCAAGGAGGAAAGACATCAGCAATGATCTTAGAGAAGCAATGGTTGCTGCCCAATCAATCTGGGAAGGGTTATAAGGCCATTTCCAAACAATTTAAAGTCCATCATTCTACAGTGAGAAAGATTATTCAAAAGTGGAAGACATTCAAGACAGTTGCCAATCTTCCCAGGAGTGGACGTCCCAGCAAATTCATCCCAAGGTCAGACCGTGCAATGCTCAGAGAAATTGCAAAAAACCCAAGTTACAT
This sequence comes from Ascaphus truei, assembly GCF_040206685.1. Lineage (NCBI taxonomy): Eukaryota > Metazoa > Chordata > Amphibia > Anura > Ascaphidae > Ascaphus > Ascaphus truei. The sequence continues at coordinate 114,324,577 of NC_134484.1, read as the reverse complement.
CTCAGACTCTACAGGCCTCAGTTAGCATGTTAAATGTTAAAGTTCATGACAGTACAATTAGAAAAAGAATGAACAAGTATGGTTTGTTTGGAAGGGTTGTCAGGAGAAAGCCTCTTCTCTCTAAAAAGAACATGGCAGCACGGCTTAGGTTTGCAAAGTTGCATCTGAACAAACCACATGACTTCTGGAACAATGTCCTTTGGACAGACGAGACCAAAGTGGAGATGTTTGGCCATAATAATGCACAGCGCCACGTTTGGCGAAAACAAAACACAGCATATCAGCACAAACACCTCATAAAAACTGTCAAGCACGGTGGTGGAGGGGTGATGATTTGGGCTTGTTTTGCAGCCACAGGACCTGGGAACCTTGCAGTCATTGAGTCGACCATGAACTCCTCTGTATACCAAAGTATTCTAGAGTCAAATGTGAGGCCATCTGTCCGACAGCTAAAGCTTGGCCGAAATTGGGTCATGCAACAGGACAATGATCCCAAGCACACCAGCAAATCTACAACAGAATGGCTGAAAAAGAAAATAATTAAGGTGTTGCAATGGTCCACTCAAAGTCCAGACCTCAACCCGATTGAAATGCTATGGCTGGACCTTAAGAGAGCTGTGCATAAACAAATGCCCACAAACCTCAATGAACTGAAGCAACGTTGTAAAGAAGAGAGGGCCAAAATTCCTCCACAATGATGTGAGAGACTGATAAAGTCATACAGAAAACGATTACTTCAAGTTATTGCTGCTAAAGGTGGTTCTACAAGCTATTGAATCATAAGGTGTACTTAGTTTTTCACACATGGCTTCTCCATTTTTGCTTTATTTTTGTTAAATAAATCATGACACGGTATAATATGTCATGTGTTGTTGTTCATCTGAGGTTGTATTTATCTAATTTTAAGACCTACTGAGGAGCAGATGATTGTTATTATGTCCTGATATGTAAAACCATAGAATTCAAAGAGGGTGTACTTTCTTTTTCACACAACTGTACATACATACATCTTTTTTCACTTGACACCCAATACGTTGTCGGGGCTGCTCATTTATCCACTACTCACCTTAGACGTTCATACATGTCCATTGGATTCACCTGAGATATAGTTAATTCAATTGAATAACTATAAATCATCCACACTATATAATAATAAGTGATACACCAAAACTCTGTTACGTTTAAGTATGCGCACACGCCTCTTCTTGTTTTAATTGTTTTTATTATATTTTGGTTCACATTTTTGCGTCGACCCCAACACTGATATTTTTTACCAGTTTGTTATACTAAAGTTAATTTTAACTCCGGTTTGGGGTGTTTTCTCAGTGCAGCACAAAAGGGATTCTTTAATTCCTACATTTGTTAATAGGAACCAATAAGAAAACCAGAACTGTAAGTTTACAAACTAAACCCATATGGAGTTCATAAACCTTGGGAGATTAATCCTAGGCTCATGACTCCCTTTCTTTCCCTCCTCCAACTCCCCGTCACTTGATCAACATGCCCCTCTTCTTCTTCGCCCTTCTAACCCCAGATCTTGGCTTAACTGCCGTACATGCATTATCTGCTTCTGCACGCTCCGCTCTAACAGTCCTCACCAAAATAACAAATGACCTTCATGTTGCCAAAGACCAAGGTCATTACACCATGGTTACATTACTCTAGCTCTCTGCAGCTTTTGATAGGGTGGACAACCCCCTCCTTCATATTCTCCATGCTCTTGTTATCGGTAGCAGAGCTATATCCTGGATTTCTTCTTACCTTTTCCATAGTACTTTCAGTGACTAGTTCGTCAATCTCTTGGTGGTTGTACCCAAGGGGTTTGTCCTGTGACTTCTTCTCTTTTCTCACTACACATGCTCTAGGTGACCTGATCCTATATTCTGGGTTTAAATATCACCTCTATGCTGACAACACAAATTTACTTTTCAACCCTTGACCTTATACCGGCTGTCCAGATTAAAATCTCTGAATGTTTTTCTGCTACATCATCCCGGATGGCCCTCCATCGACTCAAACTTAATATGCCAAGCTTCTTCCCAAGCCTGGCCCCACTGCCCCCCTTCTCTAGTACTGTTGGCAGAAGTATCATACACCCAGTATCACAAGCATGCTGCCTAGGTATCACCTTTGACACATTGCCTCATGTTCACAATGTTTCTAAAACCCTTCGATTTTTCCTCCATGACATTGCAAAGATATGCCCTTTCCTCTGTACCTTTACTGTTACAACTCTAATGCATGCCCTCATTCTCGCCTGTTTTGAATATTGGAACCTTCTACTGTCTGGCCTTCCTGCTCTCACCTCTCTCCCCTACAATCTATCCTAAATGCTGCTGCTAGAATCACTTCACTCTCTCCTAAATCTATCTCTGCGTCTCTCTGTCTAAATTCCTCTCCTGGTTTCCTATTAAATCCTGTATCACTTCCAAAATTGTACTCCTCACTTGTCTATACACTCTTCTGCCCCTTCTTATATCCCAGCCTTAATTTCTGGCTATACACCTGCCGACTGTTGCGTTCTGCTCAAGGATGTCTTCGGTCTACCTCCTTCTGTATCTAAAGCCCTCTCCCGCCTGAAACCTCTCACATACTGCCATACACCTCTGGAATGCCCTTCCCCCAACTACCTGACAAACACCTTCTCTCTCCACCGTTAAGGCCCATCTTAAACACACCTCTTTAATGGAGCATTTGGGTAGTTCCCTTGGCTAATACTACACATCTTGTATGTACTAACCTTGACCCCTGGCAGACGTACTTACCATAACACTCTCCTACTGTCTCTGCAAGTTTTCCCCACTTACCACTTAGATTGTAAGCTCTTTGTGGCAGCGACTTGTTTTCCTAAAGTCTACTTTTAGGTCTAAAGTGCTTATTCCTAGTATGTCTCATGTATTACTGCTGTAAAGTGCTATACAAATAAAGTTTATATGTACAATAAAAAGGTAAGAAACATTCGCCTTGAAAAATATACTATTGTAAAAGCAAACTGAATCATTTGCGAAAAGGAAACCCACAGGTGTAACATTTCACTTAGGCTTTGCTTTACGTACAATGACAGCCTCTACTTACCGCTTTCCTCTTGGGTAATGGCGTACATATTCCCCCACGTCATGAGCAGCTACAGCCAGAACTTGGGGATCATCAGAGACTTCTAAAAGCTTGGTTAGGATTCTAAATGGAATAATTATAAAAAGGAAAGGTCACTGCACTGCAGGGAAAAAAAGATCCACATACAGTCTTTGCCCCTGACCTTTACAGTCAACTAGAAAGGCATATCAGACTTCTGATGGTAACCCAACTAGCAAATGATTTTACAAATCAGAAATGCGGCATTTCAAATTTCAAGCACAGGACTGTCTTCATACATTATGTTCAAATTCTGCCACCAACAGCAGGTGGAAGGCAATCACAATATATTAGGCAGGCTTGAATAAAATGTTCTTTATGGCCACAACAATTTTAAGTATCAACACCAAACCAATGTATTTTCAGTTCCCCCTCTCTCTTTGGTCTCCAAGGTTATATTTGGGGGGGGGGGAGGGTGGAGTGATCTCTACTGTGATTTTTTTATTTTTGTTTTTTTTAAGTTTATTATGTTAAATACATTCTTTAAAACACAAGATTGATTTTTGTGTACAAATCTGAATAGATCTAAGCTAATTTAGACAGGTGGAAATGAGCATCTTTCATCTCCAGACAATTTTCTTTTCAGGTGAGTGGATTTAAACAATGCTCCGCTGAGTGCTTGAAAGGATTTGTACACATTTAATGGTGATATTATTGAACCTATGAATGTCACCACAGATGGATTATCAAGAACAGTCTTTTCCGATTTCCTTTTCTTCCGATAAAAACCCCGCCCAATATGGGCAGATAAAACATGAACCTAACCTGACCTTTCCCCCCCATCAAAGCAATTTTTTGTTAATTCTGGAATTATATTCTCTCTCTCTCTCTCTCTCTCTCTCTCTCTCTCTCTCTCTCTCTCTCTCTCTCTCTCTCTCTCTCTCTCTCTCTCTCTCTCTCTCGAGAGAGAGAGAGAGAGAGAGAGAGAGAGAGAGAGAGAGAGAGAGAGAGAGAGAGAGAGAGAGAGAGAGAGAGAGAGAGAGAGAGAGAGAGAGAGAGAGAGAGAGGGCTCGCTCTCTCGATCTAGAGAGGGCTCTCTCTCTCTCTCAATATATATATATATATATATATATATATATATATATAGAGAGAGAGAGAGAGAGAGCTCTCTCTCTCTCATAAATTGTTAGTCCAAATAAAAAAAGCTAATCACCTAATACTGAAGAACATAGACACACACCCTTCAACTCCGTTATAACGCGTTCCATTACAATGCGATACCGTTTATAACGCAAAGCAAGCGTGGCTCCCAATTTTCGTAAGTAATGTGGATTTTTGCTTCTGACCATGTGATATACATATATACAGTACCATGCAGATCTTCCTACCTGCTGTTTTCCAATGCCACCTGCCCCCCCTCCCCCACTCCAGATCTAGCCTCTCCTGTGCCCTGCTGGGGTGACCAAGGCTTGTCATGTCCCAGGTGGCAGGGAGCTTGATGTCTCTAGCTGCTTCTGTTATCCACTCCAGGGGTGGGCAAACCTTTCCCCCTGCCTGCTTGCCTCCCGGCTTGTGCCCATGGCAATGCAATGTCACGCGGCCCTGCTCTGTCATTTGACGCCGGTTACCATGGCGATGCGTTGCTCTGACGCTCTGTTCAGTTCGTACCCGAGGTACGTAAACACTTATGGCAACAAAAAGTCGGATCCCAAAGCCACCGAGCCTGGGATAACTGGGAGAGTTATCCCTGCTCTCCCCCTCCAGTGGCCGCAGAACCCTTGAGGGGTGCAATTCTCGCGCACAAAAAGGAGACATACGAAATTGATACTGTAGCATGTATAAGTTTATGCCTAGAATTATGTAACGCAATCCGCTTATATCGCAATTTGATTCTTTGGACCCCAAGCACCGCATTATAAAGGGGTTGAGCTATAAATGATTGAGAGGACGGCAGGGTAAGAGCGAGTAGTAGTGTGTGCGTGCGACAGCTTTGCTCGCTCTCCCCCTCCCCCGCCCAGAGCCCGCTCTCCCCTGAGTCAGAGGAGTGTGGCAGGGTAGGAGCGCGTAACAGTGTGTGCGTGTGACGGCTTTGCTCGCTCTCCCCCTCCTCCCTCCCACAGCCCGCTCTCCCCTGATTCAGATGAGGACGGCAGGCTAGGAGCGCGCTGCGCATGCGCTTTTCTCGTGCAGCCCTGCCTGCTCTGCTCTGACTCTTCTGCTGCCAGCCACAACATACCAGCATCTCCCCCCGCCTGTCTTCGAGTGACTCCTAATAAGGTAGGCATTTGGGGGAGGGAGATCTGGGGGGAGAAGATGAGGATGGATGATGAGGGGGCTGGGGGAGAGATGAGGATGGATGATGAGGGGGACTGGGGGAGAGATGAGGATGGATGATGAGGGGGGCTGGGGGCGAGATGAGGATGGATGATGAGGGGGGCTGGGGGCGAGATGAGGATGATGATGAGGGGGGCTGGGGGCGAGATGAGGATGATGATGAGGGGGGCTGGGGGCGAGATGAGGATGATGATGAGGGGGGCTGGGGGCGAGATGAGGATAATGATGAGGGGGCTGGAGGAGAGATGATGATGATGAGGGGGGCTGGAGGAGAGATGATGATGAATGGGAACTGGGGGAGATATGATGATGATGATGATGATGATGATGATGATGATGATGATGATGATGATGATGATGATGATGATGATGATGATGATGATGATGATGATGATGATGATGATGATGATGATGATGATGATGATGATGATGATGATGGGGACTGGGGGAGATATGATGATGATGAGCTCGGCTTACGTTTGTGAGATGATTAGGAAATTAGATCATTTGAATCAAAGTATTTAAAATGTAATTTTGTTTCAAGTAAACATGGTAAAGAAATGTATAATTTGAATAATAAATGTTGTTTTTCCTGTGCGGCCCGAATCTGTTTTCCTTGGAGGAGTTAGGCCCGTCGCACTTTACAAGTTGTGCAGGCCTGGTCTAGAGAGTAGAAAGTAGAACAGGTAGGAGGTGGGTGAGGGGAATGAGTGGTGGTGAATGATATGAGTTGATGGTTAGAGAGCGGAAATAGGGAGACCGAGAAAACAGAAAGGGAACAGTTTTCATTAAAGACCAGGTCTAGATAATGACCATACTTGTGGGTGCTGGAATTGGTCCACTGGTGAAGACCAAAGGAGGTAATGGGAGGAAGCAAGATGCCCAGAAGATTGAGGGATCATCGATTTTTACAGTTGATGTCCCCCAGTAAAAGGATAGGAAGGGGAGGGGGAGAGAAAGAAGAAAAGCCACGATTCAAGGTCACAGAGAAAGGAGGATGTAGAGGCTGTAGTGGTCGGAGGTTTGTACATGACTGCAACACGTAGAGAGAAAGGGCAGAACAATTGGACAGCATGAACCTCAAAGGAAGAGAAAAAAAAACAGATAAAGGCATAGGGCAGAGCCGATATTGGCAATGGGGCCACTCTGGCCATTAGGGTGTTGAGTGTGAGAGAAAGAGAGACCACCATAGGAGACAGAAGCCTTCACAGCAGAGCTCTGTTGTGAGAGACAGCTTTCTGTTAGAGAACAGAGCTGGAGAGTGAGAGCAGAAGAGGTCGTGTACATCCAGAGTCTTTTTAATCAGAGCGGACGTTCCAGAGGGCACAGGAAAAGGGACGAGAAAAGGAAGGGAGACAAGGAATAGGTAATACGTTAGCTGGGTTAACACACTTAGCTGGGAGGGAGGAGGCAGGAAGGCATAAGCAAGAGCAGGTGTGTATATGGCTGAATCCAAGATTGAGCACGAGAGCAAGAGAGCGCAAAAGAGCGCAAGAGAATTTGTAGGGGTACTTTTTATTGAGGGGTGTAGAAATTTATGGGAAAGGTGTGTAAATAGTGGTACAGTGTATGGGCAGAAGAATAGGTGGAGGGAAGGAGAGATGAAGAAATGTGGATAGGCGGAGGAGAGTGGGGAAAATTAGAGAAAATAGAAAAGTTTACAAAGGTGTGATGAAAATACAACCACAAAAAGTAATAGGGAGGGCATAATGAGATGCAAGGAGAGAAAGGTACAGTATGAGGAAAGAGTTCACAGATTTCGGAGATTAAGAGGAGTAGGAGTTGAAAGACCAGGTGTATAAAATCAGGCCTGGGAAGGCAGCGTAGCACTGAAGGTTAAACAGCAGCTTAGAAAGTAAGTCTTTAAATGTCTAAACATGTTCAGAGCTTTTAGAAAGCAAATGTCTCACAGTTGAAGAGTAGTTGAAGTGCAGAATCCAGTACCTTTTGTATACTTCACCTCCCATTTTAACTCCACAGACACCTTATATGTGACACATAAGATGTTACATAGCCACTATAGAATGACTTAATACCTCTAATGTCATATGACAACACAAATGAAGGGAGGAGCTGGGCCTATTCAACTCAGACATTCCAAGGAGATATTGATTTATTAATGTTATATTGGCTCACCTACACACCATAGTATATACGGTCTCAACACCTGCTTAAGGTCTTTGCCGTCAAGCAACAAGTGCCAATGTTTTCAAAAAATTTAGCAGTTTATATTGCTCCATTATACATGAGCCTATTAACCAGATAACTTTGTTTGTTTCTAGGAATATCCCTGCTGTCAAGAAGTTGATTTCTGGGTCAAATGTGACATGCTTGTATGCTTTATTAACAGAGATTCTTCAAAAAGAATTCTTTAAAATCGACACCACTTGTTCAAAAACTAGCATGGAACAATTGTGTATCAGTCGCAGAAACTACCCAGGAGGAATGTTCAGTGTCATGTGTCTAGGGAGGTGGCTTATCTGCCCTTGAGAGGCAGTGTCCTCCCGATATATAGTGGTCCCTAGATTGCCCAACTGATCTTTAGAGATGGTCAAGTCCAAACATTGCTGCGAATCAGTCTTAATCTCATAAAATAATGCTACAATTGTGATTATTCTTGTTCGGGAATTGAAGCTCCAAAAACAGATCTGATGTCCCCTTCCACAGTATCAAAATATAATCAATCTACCTATTCCACAGTTCTATATGACTAGTATAATTCTCATTAGTCCCACTGAACACAACGTATGCATTTTAAAGCATACAATCAGAGTGGTACTTTGTGGTGCAGCATAACATAAAACCGTTATTTCATTGGGGTTAGGGGCCTCTCAGAGGGTAATTTAAACTCCATATTCAAGTCAAAGGGGGTTCTGCAATCAGTCACTTCTGATCATATCAAAATAGCCCCTTAGAGTAGTGGTTCCCAACTATAGTCCACAAAAACATAAAACAGGTCAGGTTTTAAGGCTGATCTGTTGGGGGTTCTTGAGGACTGGACTTGGGAGCCACTGCCTTAGAGTAAGGTTTGAACTTTTGACCATTTTCTAATACTAACTATATAAAATCAACTTCCTAAAAATATTACAGTCGCACAAAATTGTAATCTTCGCACAATAATTGTAAACTAAGTTGATGTTTTGTGACCTTGGAATGTGTACATGTATATATAAAAAAATCAACAGTGAAAAACTGGAAACATGAGGAATGTATCCATTTAATTGCAAGACTGGAGACTAGTGATTTGATAACAGAGCATTACCCAGACTCACAATGCAGGGAATGGGGGTACAGGTAATGAGGAGCTTTTGTTACTGTAGATATTTCAAAGTGGAGGAGGACATCTACATTAGAGAAACTTATTTATTTTCTGGTCAACTGAAATTCTCTCTAATTCATGGGAACGACCTCAGCAGGCATCATCATTTAACCTTAAAGGTAATTTACCTAGCACTGTTTTTCTCCCAGTAGTAGTTAGTAAAAAAGACTTCATACTATCTACTGTACACTGCAGATGAAGAGAAAAAGGCAGCATCTTTTCAAGATTAGAGTACAGTACTTACTTCAAGAGCTCGTAGTTTTTCTCGTTTAATCTTGGAGCATTCTCTCTCCAGAACTTCTCAGATTTGTGCACTGGGCTCCATTCCAGTCTTCCTGATTTCAGCTCAGAACTGTACTCATCAAATGAGCTGCAAGGGTGAAAATGCAAATATTTTACACATCATTACTGCTGTGTAATAATGTTTAGGTAGAAAATGAAATGAGAGTTGCTTAAAAAGTACTGCTACATGTTCACATGAAATGCAACATTAACTTTCCATAGTATGTCTAGCTATAGCTCAATTAATTGTATCCCCAGAAAACAGGACATAGTCATGCATGCCTTACAGTATCGCTTGGTTTCCATTGTATTCTATGGTAATGTTGCTGTAGAATACTGCAGTATAACCCAACATACGAGACAGAACAACAAAGCCTACTACATCTGTAGTCTAGCACCTAAAATGAATATACACAATCAAGGGTCTATCCCAGCAGTTTAACCAACTTTAAGTTAATAAGTGTGAGACAGATCATTTGCAAAGTTAAATAATCAGCCTTTCAAAACCCTGTATGGATTGGGATTCACATACTATAAAAACAGCACTCAAACCCATTTGTAGATCAAGTTGAGCAGCTGGTAAATATACAGGTAACAATGCAGTGACTTCCATTCAACCGATGAGACCCCAAATGTTCAAAAGCGCTATCTGTAAGTAGGTTTACTGGCTATGCACGTCTTTAACCCCGGCTGTAATGAAAAAGCTGTGTAATACGGCAGACATAAGGTTATAGGGGCCCATGTTAAAATGGGCAAGAAGTAAAAAGAATGACACACTGTGCTCATCTGCATGTCATTACCCAGTATTCCTGGCTGCAGTGGAAGCACTGTATGCCAACAGATAATGGGGAAAGCCAGGGTTGCATCTAGAGTCTCAATGAGGAGTCAAATGTCCAGGAAATTCACCAAAAAAAAGAATTACTAGCAACATAAGTCAGGGGGGGTCCTGCCATCAGGGACACCCGACGCGTTTCACCCTTAAGGTGGGGATCACTCCGGGATGAAGCCATTGAGACTCTAGATGGAATTACTCCTCCCCTGGGCTCTATAAGGACTGAAACATGGATGTCTACAGCCGAGTATTCTTTTGTCAAGTATTCAACAGCACAGGCTTTTTCATATGCTTTTTAGCACCAACATAGATGCTGAGCTGGGTAGCGGACTTACTCGTATCTGTCTCCCTTATTGCTCTTTGCCATAGTGTTTGTTGACACCTCAGCATGCTTTAGTGTTTTATTTTTTGGACTATTTCATACAGGGTTTGAGTGTTATATGTATTTTCCTTTTTTCCTCCCCTGTTACTCCCCCTTGGTTGTTATTTTTTATGCGTGCTGTTTTTCTAGCAATCATACGTTTATTTCAATTTATTTCTCTCTCCTTAGTTGCCTGATTTCATTTTGATATAATTTACAGAGATCTTATTTTCTCTTCGCTTTTCATGCAGCTAGGGTTTGTTGGGGATGTTTTGCACTTTATACTGTTTTGTATTACTACTCATATATGGATTGTTAGTTATTAGTTCATTTCAGTATAGTGCATTTAGTCCTTAGATTGTTTGTTTCTTTTGTTATGCTTTCTTTATATTTTCTAGCACATTTCAGGCTGCCAGCAGTGTTTGTATGTTTTTAAATGTTATTGTGTTCTACTGCTATTGTATTAAAATCATAGCCATTTCTTCAATTTGACTTTGGTTCACGTTTTTTTGTGTTTTACTCTCATATTTTACTTTAGGGTTATATTTAGAGTGCTGTTGTAAGGGATCTTGTTAGTCTTTTTTGTGTGTCCATATATATATACATATACACATACACACATAAAAATATACACATACACAAAAAGATGAAGTCCGCATGCACACTCAGAATAGAAAAAGATAATTTAATCCCTCAGGTAATCCCAAAAATCCCAAAAATTCTCAAGCTTGAGAAAAGACCTGAGAAAAGACCTTGTGGTCTGAAATTTACGTCACTCTGGAGTTTTTGGGATTGCCTGAGGGATTAAATTATCTTTTTTCTATTCTGAGTGTGCTGCGGACTTCATCTTTTTGTGTATCCAACAGACTGGTTGGTGTTCCCTGTCTATCTGCTAGCACCTGGATTCCTGATAAGTATATATTATCTTTGTGGTTTATGGTTCTTGCTCTGTGTGCATCCAGCATAATTTTTTTGTGTATATCTGGGGGGGGGGGGGGAGGGGGGAAATAATAATAAACTACAAAAAATATTTAAGAATTTTCTTTTTCGGAAATTACATGAGGGGAAAAAATGCAAGTAAAGTTTTTAATACACTTGCCCTGTCAAAAATTGCCATTCCAAAATCCTCTGCTCCTCAAAATGAGTACACGCAACATGCACTAAAGAAAAAAAGAACTCCTAAATGAAGCCAGCACGGTATAAAGCCTGGTCCACGTACAGCACATGGAAAGGTCACCAAGAGTTGGAGGATAAATGAGTGTGTTACTTTCATTTTTTTTATATATATTTTTATTTAAACATATCTCTCTCTTTCTAATAGTATCTACTGAGCAGATAACCAAATTATCTATAAATCTTTCTCTGCCCGAAATAGACTATGACGTGCGCCGAAGCCATAGCTCAGCAATATAGAATTCCACACTGGAGTATTTGACTGCGATGAATATTTATAGGCAATTCAAGATATCAAGTGGCTCTCAACCGCCAGAGAATGACTAGTCTCTTCCCCTCACAAACAAGCATACGGCTAAAGATTTAACTTGGTAAACGCTTAAAATGTTCTGTTTGGCAAGTTCAGGTGAAGTTTGACATTTGCCGTCAGAAGACACTGCAAAGCATAACCCAGGACATACTTGAAAACGAGAGATAACTCTCAATGTATTACTTCCTGGTAAAACATTTTACAAATAAACAATAATGAGCTGCAGGGGGGGAAAAAAAACATTAATTAAAATGCTGTACTGTAAAGTGAGAAGAAGAAGTACAGCATACAAGAGCAAAGCACTTTTAAAAATGTGATTATTTATACTCATGACAGATTTACTTAGGAAGACACACTGCCTGAGTGTATGACTACAAGACTTTTATACAAGACTATTTACAGCTTCTGTATTTTACATTGAACTGGGTCAGGTTCTGTGAAGCCAGTCTCCATATAAAGATAAAGGTTTTCGTCATTTAACTTGGGTTTTAAAATAATTAACACACATTCCCAGCTAGCTCAAACTCCTACACCCACCACTCCTCCTCACCTTTTTAACTTGGGAGGTCTTTTTACTTTGCTGCAAGAACAGGACCTACTATGGTTCTTCCCCCTCATACAGAGGTAAAGGGAAGGGTTCACAGTGTAGTGTAGGACCTGCATTTTTGGTTATACCTTGACGTTTGGTATGTAGGCTTACAACGTTTTGGCCAAAGGGTTTAACTAAATAACCAAGTAATTATTATTATTGAAGTATTTAAACTTTATACTTATTACCATATATGTTTTGTCAATTGGATGTAGCATTGGGCACCCCTGTCTTTTGTTGTATGGTTTTTAAAATATCCACATTTGAGGCCAACAATTTATATCCACTCCCCCCCCAAAAATTGAGGACTTAATAAGACATATGTCAAAGGGAAAAGGAAAGGTACATTAAAAAATGATTATTTTCAGTTTTGTATCCTGCTGTGAATGATATGGGATATTAATGATTCCTGGCAGATAATGGATTGAGGTGGTGTAAAAAAAAAAAAAAAAAAAAACCACATCATTACATGATAATTTGGCAGTGAGGGTCCTGCAGGGCCTAAGCAATTGTGAGCATCCAGCTATATCATGTTCCTATTCGAAGTATTTGCTTCTGCCTAAACTAGAAGATTTGTAAGGCAGGAATTCAATGTACTTTATTTTAATTTAATTTAATCAATTTGCTTTGGCAAGGGTGTTTTTTTCCCCCATAAATGCAGCTACATTAATGTCCCGAAAATGTATTTGGAGAAAGGTGTTTTTTTGAATTTTTTTTAATGATAATGTGCCATATTGGAAAAGTTTAAATCCTGGCATTTCATACGGAGACAATTTTGGCTTAGAAAGATACAGGTTGTGTTGGTAATAGCTGGGACTTCCAATGGAGCAGAGCAATTACACAGACTTTAATGATAGCTGAGGCTGGCTTGGAAGTATGGCTGTAAATAAATTAGTTACACAATAAACATGCTTATTTTTCATTTGAGAAAAGTTACTAGAAAATACTAGTCTACAAAATTATATGCATTCTACATTTTGCCAATACTATTAAAAAAAAAAAAGTGAAGTTGGCATTGTACTTTCCAACTGCAAAATAGTTGCTTTGATTCCTGCCTAAATACATTACGCTGTTGAATAGCATTGTCAGGATTATAAAACTGCAAGTTATATAAAGAAGCAAATCCCAAAAGATAGTAAAAACAAATACATTATCGAGAAAAAATAAGATACAACATTAGAGAACGACTTTGGACTAAATGGAAGCCCAAATGATCACAAAGCGCTCATAATACAGTATTTTTACAATGCTACAAACAGACGAGTCCTAAATTCATTTGTGTATCCTATCTTTCCGTGTTACAAATGTTGATGTTTAAGTAGTTCACTACATGCACCTAAAGCAATGAGATCAACATCTTACCTCAAATCCTGAACGCTCTCTCCAAGTTTTTCCAAAAGGAATTTTATATCTTCGACAATATCTTCATCATCATACTTCTGCTGTTCCAAGTTCTCAAGCTGCTTGAGAACTTTGCACTGGATCATAGCAAGAGCATATTCCTGGCGGGTTTCTCTTTCAGCAGATTTTTCCAGTAGATTCTACAGACACATGGATTGAACAGATTTACTGTAGGTCAATGATTTCAAGTGAATGGGCCAGAAGGTCTCTTAAGTCCATAGGCCCATATTTACCAAGCAATTCTATTCCATATTTAAACAAAAGAAGCCCAGTTACTTGGATATACTCACAGGGAATATATAATATAGAGATGCACTTAAGCTCATTGTTCCTAGTGAGAACACATCATCTCAGTCAGAACTTTGTGATTGCACAGAATATCACAACATATCCTGCCATGTTCCACCATAGGAGGCAATGAAGCCTGCTACATCTGTATATACAAACATACTGTATAGATCAGAACTCAGGGTCTCCCAAAGCATGCCTGCTTCGGTCATATCTCGAGACACACCTAGTTTTTTTTGCATTGAAACAGGGAGAAAAGGTCAAAAAAAAATATTCAATAACATCACTGTAACGTGCAGAGCTATCCCTTGTGTGTTCCAAGCAATGCTTATGTACCCGCTTGGCTTGTTGACCTATGTTAATGTTTTATTTCTCACAGAAGCACAGATTAGTTGATCCCTGGGACAGCTAATTATTTGGCTGATTTCTGGATTGTTCATTTACCACATCTATTTAGTCATGATAACTGGTCAAAGATCATTGCGAAAGTCCATCTTTTATTGATATAAACGATGTCAAAATACCCATGAGACGACTCAAATCACATTCTATGAAAGGTGGTTTTATGTAGAGGGTGGTCAAAGTTTTAAAATATTCCTATGTAGACCAGTTCCCAGTGTACAGGGCTGATGCCAGTTCGAGAGAGATCATGGCTTGATGGCTACATAATCTTGGGAAGTTCGTTATAATAGGATCAGCAAATTATGAAGTTAAGTTATTTCTGTGTGATGTACAGTAGTGAAAGTCTCATTTGCCAGGGGTCATGTTAATTAGAAAAAGAAAAATGAAAGACTGTAGAAACTGTTTGAGAATGGTATCAGTGTGCTTCTGAAAAATACATTTTCCATGAATGAGGATTGCGTGAAGAAGATGGTGAAGTGTTTTCACAATAAGGGCGCATCTTCCTTTGGAAATGTGTGTGAAACCACCTACATTTTATATGCATGCATGTATCTTCCCTTTCCTCTTTTTGTGGAACAAGAGGGGGAAAAATGCAACTACACTTACAATTTATGATAATGATATGACAGACACTGAGGAGAGGAGCAGTGAGAGCGCGACCGATCGGGGGCTGCTGTACTGCATCATACACTGCATCATACACTGCTTGTATACATTCGACTCCATGCGAATGTGATATTCTATGCTTTTACTGATAACATTTTGTTCCAGTCTGCACTATTGGGATTTTCTTTACATTATCCACGAAGGTTATCCCACTCCAAAGAGTGCATAGGAGACAGAGACAAGCAATATTGCCACAGATATAGGACATGCTTAAAAGAATGAGGAATATGCGAGTATATCCACTGCAGGCATTTCTTCAGAGCACCCTTCTTCATTGTCAGCCTTATTTGCACCATTGTGTGTTTTTTAACTTTCATATACCTGCGCTCCCCAATACTTGAAAAACATTTGAAAATTAATCCGCTAAAGGGTCAGAGCTGCAATC
Organism: Ascaphus truei; assembly: GCF_040206685.1. Classification (NCBI taxonomy): domain Eukaryota; kingdom Metazoa; phylum Chordata; class Amphibia; order Anura; family Ascaphidae; genus Ascaphus; species Ascaphus truei. Next base: position 114,309,163 of record NC_134484.1, on the reverse strand, counting down.
AACGGTTTTTCATTTATTTATATATTTGGTCCACTTTTCACTAAACTTGCATTTATATTTTATCTTCATTGCACTGACTAAGTCACTAAGATATCACTTTTCTAATTCAGTGTTCACTTATCTGATATAAGCGCCTTATGATAAAACAAAAAGTGTTGTCTAAATCCTTTGTGAATAGGGGAGGGGGAGTAGAAGAGACTCACATCAGCTTCTTATAGTCAATGTTTAGTGTGAATTACACAGTGCAATAGGGACAAATCTATAGATACACAGAAGAAATAAGAAAATCCCTGTAGAATGCACTCAGTGCGGTGGTATATGACTTGTATAGATTTTAAACCCTTTTATTGGAACAAATTAAAATTAATGTTGGAGTGGTATGGTAAATCTATGGCCAATCTATAGGGCAGACACATCCAAAAAATGATTTAGATTAAATGCAGAGAGATGACTGCAATAATCATTTTAGAGTGAATCCACCTAGAGGTTTAAATATACCTATCTGGTAGAATAAATAAGTATCATTATAAATTATTAACATAAACTCCAAATTCGCTTGCTGAATGTGGAGCACAAAATGTATCCCTTTAATGGCCAAATGTGAGGCCGTACAGAGGATGCAATCACTCAAACATTTACTACATTAAAATCTAGTGAAAGTGCACACATAGAAAATAAAAACCTATGCATGGTCATGATACTCAAGTTGGTTGGGTTACACAGGGTTAACCCTAAGTATCTAGTGAGGGTAGGTGGATGAATAAGCAAAAATCGGTGGCACCCAATATAATACGTAGCAGTGGTTTAATAATTCCACCTAAAGGTATGTGTAATAAGGAGAATTTGTGTAATGGTATTTCTTAGCTCCCCAGATTTAAACACATATGGAATCATGCCCTGCTTTTGTTCCTCACTGTTGCCTGCATTAAGCCAACGAATAAAGTACCTGGGGTGGAAAAAATGCAGGAATCCCTATTTAGGTACTGCAAATCTTCGTAATTTTGGGTTACCATGTACAAATTACAGAATGCCAGCATTAGAGTGGGCACACTTAGCGTGTATGTGACCTGGAGGCACGGCTCTATGGCCGTATCAGGTATAGCCTCTGTTTGTATTCGCTTTGTAGTTTAATTATATGGCAACTTTGTAACAGTTTCTAGCAGCAGTGTATTCAAACTGCCGCCTTCCCCAGGACATGAGCGTCGTGACGTCAGCGCGTACGTTTCGCATCACACGCTCTCAGAGGTGGGACCGCCCAGTCAGCGGAGGAGATATTTATACATGTCCAGTTGTTATGGGGACAGGGCGAGTGTTAACCCTTATCCTTGCTGGTTTGTAATTTCCAAAACAGGAAGTGTAGTATCCTTAGTTCACTCATGTAAACAAAAGGTAATTACTGTGCTACTTAGTACACACATTGTTTAGAACTACTACATGGTTAAACTCAGGTGAGATTAAAAAAAAAAAAAAAAAAAAAAAAAAAGAATAAAAGCAGAGAAAACTCCATAAGCAAGGGCCTATTGATTAGTTAAACGACCGTATGCAAAGCACATATATTATGCATTATAATAGATCAGCTTTTTGTCATTGCATTGCAATGCACAAATACAACACATAGTAATAGATCAGCTGTTTTTAACATAGCTAGAGATGGTGCATAATTGCAGATACTGAACCAATAGATAGTTAGGCATACTAGTTGATACTTCGTAAAGGCATTGTGTTGCTTGTTTAGAGAATATTGCTAAACTCATTTTACCAAGGTTCTTTTCACATTCCAATCTAATTGTTTGTAGTGTGTACCTGCATTGATTCCTCAATGGTTACATTACATATAGAGTAATTTGACAGATCTTATCTCAAAACTATAGGATATGCTAGATTAACCATTGGTGAATATTTAAATGAAAGGGGTAAAGAATGAGGGTAGACTAAATCACACAAAAGGTGAAAAAACAAATCCCTCATTTAAACCTTACGGTGCTAATGTTCCGAGATGGTAGATCCATCTGGATTCTTTTTGTAGGATCTCTTTATTCCAATCTCCTCCTCTTGGGCCTTGAGGCACATGTTATATGCCCATAAATAATAGGCCTGAGGTGTCACCTTGATAGACCTGCTGGATATGGTTCGCCAGATGTGTACCCAGGTGATTCCTAAATCGCACCAAGGTGCTACAAAACCCTGTGGCGTAGCGATCTAGTTGTTTTCCCCCACATATTGTTTCCTGCATACTGTATGCCCACTGCTTGATATATTACTCCAATGGATCAGCAATTTATAAATTGCTTGATAAAAGAAATTATACTACCATCCCAATTGGATAATGTCTTAGTATGATGTGAGAATCTGCAGGCTCTGCATCCTTGGCACTTAAAATTACCAATAGATCTCCTTGTCAGCCAATTATCTCTAATAGCTGGAGTGCAGTGGCAGTGTATGAGTTTATCCTTAATATTTGTCGCTCTCCTACAGTACTTACAAATGTAGGTCTGGGCTTCAAGACCTGCCCAAGTCACCATCCTCAAGGAGGATATGCCAATGGCGATTCAGAATACTGTTGATCTCGGACCATTGATTATTAAAGGTCTCTATGAAGCAAACAATTTTTTCTTCCGATTTAACGTTCTGCTTATTAAAGAGCAATGAGCTACGTACGGTCAGTGTATTTTGCTCTGTTATAAGTTTTTTGTTTTTTTTTTACGGGGTTTTTTTTTTTTTTTTGCTGTAGCCCCACTTGATAAAACGTAATTTAATTAGATTCGCTTCATGTTCAAATTCTGAGTCTGAGGAGCAGTTCCTCCTTACTCTGAGGAATGTCTTTTTTGAATTCCTGATATTAGACTTCGTGAATGGTGGCTGTCTGAACGTAACAGACTGTTCATGGCAGTGGTCTTACGATGCATAGAAGTCTCTAGGAGTCCAGTGGATCCTCTTGAGATTATTAAATCCAGAAAGGTTACTCTTTGTTCACTAACGTCATAGGTTAAGCACAAATTTATATCGCTGGTGTTTAGTACTTGAACAAACTCCTCAAATAGTTGTTGTGGCCCTTGCCATAGAACCAAAATGTCATCGATATATGTTGCCCATAGAATAATGTGCGAGGTATATCTTAGGTTCTCTTCACGGAAGACCACTTCTGCCTCCCACCACCCAAGCAACAAATTGGCATAGGTGGGAGCACATGTAGTCCCCATGGCCGTTCCTCTAAGTTGATGGTATATCTTACCGTCGAACGTAAAGAAGTTGTGAGTTAGGATAAATCTAAGCAAATCTACAATAAGGTTATTGTGGTTAGCAAAGTGACAGCTTCTGGTCTTCAGAAAATATGATACTGTATTTATACCCACTTGAGGTATAGAGCGATTCTACATCCAAGCTAATAAGCAATGTATTAACTTAATTATACATCATGCACACAGTATTTACCATACAGAGGGGTGACTTACTTTGAATGCAGCTAGAATGATCCTTGTCACTTTCTCTTTGACGGATTCCTGGAGGATATCTGACAAGACTGGCACAATATTGTAGCGACGAAGGTATTCGCACATTTGTGGGCTGAATGCTAGCAGCCACAGCGAGAAAATCATTTGATACTGAAGCTGAAATCCACATTTATTACTCAGCACTCCCATTATGCTGAAAGAGAGCACAAGGTGTTAAATGTTAGATATACAATTAAAATCTCTTGGTGCTAAATGAGTTTTGTAGAAGGGTCAAATAAATGCAGTGTTTGAAGGTCGACTTGCAGATGTAGCAGACATTATTGCCCCTGCTTGCGTGGTGTGTTTGTACTTGCTGCAACACACCAGCAGGTGCAATAACATCTGCTACACCTGTTTTACAAGTAGTTTTTTTTTTTATGACAATCCAATATTTTCCTGTTTTATTATTATGTAGGTAAGTTTTTCACGCTGGTCTGTGAAAATATATGTAAAAACACCCTCTTTTTTTTTTTTAAACCAGGATTAGAGCCATATTTACCATGCAATGCTATGCATAAGGTGAATTAGCTGTAAGCTGTGTGGTGACTCAGAAGGGATCTATGGGCCCTAAAGCTGTTAAATATACACCACATCCGTTATTGTTAAAACAGTTCCCAATGCATCTAAACTGCACAGTAAAATCTGTAACGGCTCGCATTACAATGCAGTAAGAGCCCTATTTTATAGTGCTATCATTGGATGCATTACATCTTGTTTTTATAAACGTGATAAAGAGGTTCCATTAGCAAGGAACACAGAAGCCTACCTAACAAGACTAGTACTTAGAAAGGGCATATTTATTGCTCACCTAAGGGATGTACTTGATGACCTAGATTTCATTATAAAAATCTCTTCCTCAGATGTGTCTCAAAAAATACATTTTAAGCAGGTCTTTGAAAAAACCTATTTGCAAAGACTGGTAAAAACAAAATCTGTAAAAGATATAGGCCCATTTTACGAATTGCGGCTCTATCAAAAGACATATGAAGGCATCTCAAGGCATAATAATGCTTAGTAAACGTAGGCTACATTGTAGGAACTAGGATTATGGGGATACACAGAAGGCTAATTCCAAATGTAGAGCTTGAGGTTTATGCAGCACTGGAAGTAGCACAGGAAGTAACACAAAGTTCTTGGTCCTCAAATGTTCTGGTTCCCCCAAGTTAAAAAAAATATATATGCTAAATAACTGCATATCCAGTTTAAAGCAGCAGTCCACACGTTGTTATATTTATTTTCAAGTATCTCCTTTTGCACTTTTAGGAGATGTTTTTATTTTTTAAATTCAGGAGATATGAGTAGTGGAAATTGTGTCTGGGAGGTCAAATATATGTCTTCACTGAGCTCGATTCAGTTTGAGGTTACCTTGGTGACCTTCGATGCCAGCGTTAAAGAAAACAATGATTTTAAACAGGAAAAAAACAAAACAAAGGGAAGATTTTTTTTTTTTAAAGAAGGAAGAAGAGCAGGAATTGACAGTATCATCATCCAGTTGACAAATCGATATAGTCTCCAAATTATTAAAGTGTATGCCAAAACATAACGTCAAGGGGCAAGATAATGGCATTATAGGTTTTAAATATATATTAGTCTTGTGGGTGGACTGCTGCTTGAAGTGATTTGTATTTAATACTTTGTATTTAATACTTTGAAGGTTGCAAAAATTAGGGTTGCCAGGTGTCCGTTTTTCAACCGGACAGGCCGGTAATTCTGATGCCTGTCCGGTAGAAAATCAGAGGTAATACCAATGTTGCGGCGGAAGCGTCGGCAAGCGCGTGGGCGGCGGATGCGGCTGGAAGAGCTGGCCTGGTGCTGAGGCTGCACGGTGGCCGGGCGCAGTCATCCTGCACTCATGCGTGTCATGTGCTGTCTAGTGAAGGAGAGGACAGCAGGGGCGGAGCCCACACCCCAGCGGAGACAGATTCAGAGACGTCTGCGCCCTGGTAAGAACAACATTTTTTGGGGGGGGGGGAGAGGGGGGCGGATAAGATGATAGGGCATGGGGGCCAGTCTGGGGAGATGAGATAATGATGGGGGGGGGGGGATAAAATGATGATGGGGCATGGTGGACAGCCTGGGGAGATGAGATTGAGATGATGATGTGGGGCCAGGATGAGAGGATGATGGGGGGCCAGGATGAGATGATGATGGGGGGCCAGGATGAGATGATTATGATGGGGGGAATAAGAGGATGATAATGATGGGGGACTATGATGATGATGGGGAGATAAGATGATGATGATAATGACGGGAGTCGGAAATGAGATGATGATGGGGGGCCAGGATGAGCTGAGATGATGATGGGGGGGGGAGGTGGGGGTATATTTTATATGTATTTGGTGGGCGTGGGGGTATTTTTTAAATGTATTCGGTGGGCGTGGGAGTATTTTTTATATGGTTTGGGGTGGCGTGGGGTTATTTTTTATATGTATTCGAGGGGCGTGGGGGTCCAGTATTGTTTCCAGTATTTGTGGACAAGCCACCTGGCAACCCTAGTGGCAATGGGTATTCAAGTAGATGAGTAGTGACACTTGTACTGGTAGGTTAAACCAACTAAAGTGTGAAAGGTACTTGCCAAATGTAAATGAAGCTGGCATGGTAAGTAAGGCCTTAACCCCAAATATGAAATATATGGAAAACCATAGGCCCTCATTCTCCAAAGGCTGGATTCTCCTTGGACCTGACAGCGTTCAGGAAGGTGGCATGAAGGCACAGAGTACTGATAATCTGCAGAGGTTAAACAAAAGCCATCATTCAAACCCTCAAATCTGTCTACCCACAACTGCCAGACTCTCTCTAATGAAGCAGCACTGCAAGAACTTGTAGAAAAGATCGAAAACCTTAAAAATGTTCGGTTTAGGGAGGTAAAAAGAAAAGATTACGGTCTCATCGAGTTCAAAAGCAGACACTTACATTATAGAGGTACAGAAAATTGAAGAATCTGTGGAGTAGGTTTTATCATTAAAAAGAAACAGAGAAACAACAGAGGAGTATGAAAGCTCATCTGAGAGAGCAGACAGAATAAATCGCTCAGTTGACAAATAGATACAAGTTTCAAATGATCCAAGTGTGTATGCCCCCGCATCAAGTGGAAGACTTCTACCATGAAATCAACCAACTTAAAGCTGCAGTTCAGTCTTTTTTTTTTTTTTTTTTTTACATTTATTTTTTTACTTCAATAGTTTTATGTGTGCAATCTCTAATTAGCTAAAGAACAGTATAGCTGCAGCTCAATTCGTTTTCCATGTATTGATAGGTCGAAATTTGGTGACATATTAAAAGCTGGCATTTGTTTATAATCTGCTTGACTGGCAGTGGAAGCTCATGAATATTCATGAGCATTCCTGCACTGACAATTGCTAGAGGGAGGGCAGGGCTGACAAAGGGGCGTGCCAGAGCTTGTGACAGGACATGAAGGGGCAGTGCCTTAGCAAATGGCTGTTAAAATAGAATACAAGAAAATTGGTCTTTCAAAGTTGTTTTTTTAAAAACAGAAAATGCTAAAAGTATTTTTTCTTACTACAGAAATGATTTATTAAAAAAAAACACACATGCAGGATACTGACTGAACTGCAGCTTTAAAGGAAATTGTCGCCTCTAGATCATTATGGAAGCTTTGAATAAAAAGCTTGGTGACCAACAGAAAGACAAAGCATCAGTTGACAAGTATAGTTATGAGAACAGGAAAGAGCGTGGACACAGATTTAGGAAAATTTGAAAACTTCTTACAGTAAGTACACCATTAATTAATTCTTCAAGAAGATTGAAAAAAGAAGACGATGGACATGGAGTGGACCCAATGGAATCAAGAATGAAATGGACTATATCCCAGCTAGCAAGAAACATATGATTCTAGACGTCACAGTCCATAACTGGTTTGACACACGAAATGGTCACCAATTGGATCACTGCAAATGACATCTTAATGCAAATATGGAAAGAAGAAAACTGATCAAAAAGAAGATGAAAGTGATCAATCAACATCAAGAACCTCAAATATAACAGCAGAGTATTTAAAAATAGAATCGTGGGGACACTTAAATAATTCTGAAAATTGAAATTTAAAGCATAGAAAGAAACTAAAGGAATTGCTCATCACGTAACGGGGTGCCTCACGACCAGTGGTCCCTGATCAGTGCCCAGAAAACTGTGCATCTGCTGCCACCATACTCCTTGAGTGTAGGCTCAACCCTATACAAGCCACTTAGGGCTACCTAAGACACAGGTTACACTAGCCAGACACAGGGAGTATAATACGTTTTAGGTTTATTATATGAGGACACAAAATGTATTCAAACACCCAGGATAGATATAAAATACAGGCGAGTGGCATGGGGGCAAATACTCACAAAGAGCGCAATCACGGTCCTAGTGAGGGCTGCAGATGCGCCTGAATAGTCCACAAAACCCACCCCCAATCATTGGGTAACTTGCCAGCAGTTCCGCAGAACAAAAGTCCTGGGAAGTGGCTAACAGCTTCTGGCTACATAGCCCACAATAGCTGGTAGCCTCCTGGCTATTGAGTTGGTGTGGGGGTCTCTACCCACCATTTGTGGATGCCCCAGCTCAAAAAAAGTCCTTGACCGGTGTAGTAGGGGCGAGCCTACTACCAGCCAAGGCTGCTGGATCCCGGAAAGCGAGGGGGTTAACACCTACCTGGTAAAGGCAGGTGATTAATGAGCACAGCTGGTCTGTCAGGAAGGCCATTAACAGGCCTGACAACTTGCTGGTGTAGTGGGGATGCTCCAAAACAAAGGAAAGTTACTCTACACATGTGCTGGATTAATCTCTGGGGGTCTCCCAACTATGAGGTTCACCCCCATGATCCTCTGCTGAACTCCACACAGTGCCCCTGTCAACTCTTCATACAGTGGCACTCACAAAAGGCCCCTGTCTCCTCTTTCCGCTCTGCAGCTTGCAGTTCTCTCTCCAGTGGCTACTCACAGAACCCTGTCAGCAGACACTGTTCCATCATATCTAGCGTGCTTAAATAGCTTGAGTTCCCATTCAAAAAATGGGAACTGCAGGGGTTGCCAGAGATGGAGTCCTGCTTGGCTCTTGAGCTTTTTGGAGTAGCAGAATGCTTCAGCTTTGGAGTAGGTATCTTCCCAGCACGGGAGGCGCGTCTCACCTCAACTACCTTAACACTCCACCTGGCCTGCAAAAAAAGGCAAGCCCTCTGACAATGTGGGAAACAAGAAATTAAGCAATCCTAAAAACACAATGTAACAGGGACTTATCCCTGTATAAGAAACTGCCTCTAAATCCAGCAGGGAGCTGGTTAATTGCAGACAGGCAATTAACCAGACTCCATCTGGCTAATTAGGACTGAGACCAGTTTAAAACTCCTGCTAAAAACAGACCTAGAGAGACTTTCCTCAGCACACAACAGTGCTGACATGAGTAGAAAGTCTTAAATATACAGCAGGACTGTATATTGACAACAAGACTCAAGGGGACAAGACCTCTTTTCCTGGACACAGATGACCCAGGAACCTACAGAGGCTGGACCCTCAAGAACACCAAGACACCACTGACATGAAGGACCACCTGCTTTAAGGTACCGCTAAGACTTTGGGGTGATAAGTGGATAAGGGGCTTTTCCCCACAGCCTTACAGAGAGGGACTCTGGAAGTTAGCACTTACTAAGGGATAGGCATTTGTTGTTTTTGTATATTTCTGTTTGCTGTGCTGTTTAAAGGGACAGGCTCATTAAAGCCATATGTCAATTTCACCCTAAACCGTCTCCATTTGCATACGTCTGCACACATCTCTTACACACAAGAACACAAATTAAATATTTAAACCTAAAAACACATGAACACAAATTAAATATTTAAACCTAAAAACACATGAACACAAATAAAATATACAGAACAGTGCAAGACGATCTGCAAGCATATGTCTGAAGATGTAAGAAAATGTAACTGTGATATGGTGAAGAAGACTACCAAAGATAGAAATGTAAAGAAGATAAAGCCGTGACTTATGACACGGAACAAGTAAATCATTCCACTTAAAACAAGATGGTCGAACAACAACCAAAAAGATGATGTACATTTTTATTTTTAATTAAGTGCAAGAACACAGGGCATAATTAAGCAGATTAAGAGAAAGAAGAAACCACACATGATGTACCATGCGTCCTTCCAGAAGTAGCAGCAAAGGCAATAAAATCCATAAAGAGTGGGAAGGCCCCCAGAAAAGATGAAGTACAACTGAAATCGTCAAAGAAGCAGAGTAAGAAATAGGGAAATCCTTGCAAAACTCTTCAGATGCTGCTTGAAGAAAAGGAAAATTGCAGATTACCCAGAGTTATCCTCATCCATAAGAAAGGAGACAAAGACCACCTCAGGAACTGCAGACCAAATCGGTCTGGTTCGAATAATGTACAAGATGTACAATACTTACAATGCACCACATCCAAGTTGTACAAGACGTTATTTCCCAAAGTACTGAATATGATCTACCACTAAATTTATGATTCGTAGATTACAAAAAAACATTCAGGCTTGGTCTACACCTCAGTCATTTTAAACGCATTATGACCACGTTGAAGTGTACACTGTACATCAATCATTAGATTACATGTACATGAAAACAAGAGGGATAAAGCTAAGTAAAAATGTGTACCAGGTACACAACACATCACCAAAGCTTTAAATTGAAGAAATGTTGAAGACATTGAATTGGGAAAAAAGAAGAATCAAGATCAACGGTGGATACTTGAGTCACCCACAATTTGTAGACAACATTGTTATTTTTGCAACAAGTTCACAAGACCTTCAGCTACAAATCAGAGAGCTAGCTAAAGCAAGTAAGTGGAGCACTCATAAATCTCAGCAAGATCAAAGTGATGTTAAACAAATGGGTCAAGTTTACAAAAGGCAAAATAAATAGAATAAAACTAGAGGAAATGGAAAACTAGATCTACCATGGCAAGTGAGAAACAATAGATGAGGAACCTTTCAAATAAAATCAATACGAGAATAAAGATGAGATGTAGCACATTTGGATGAAACAAGACAATCATTCATGGGAACCTTGCATTGTGACTCAAGATTAAAGTGTGAGACCAGTGTGACCACTATTCTGCTTGTGCTCATCTTTGGATGTGAAACGTAGACCCTAATTGCAAAGATAACTCAGAAGCTTCGAACAACTGAACAGAAGTATGAAGAGGTGTATGCTGGCAATTAACCGAAGATACAAGAAATAGAAAGCAAACAAGAGTCTTTGACATCACAAGAGTGAAGATATTAAAATGGAAGTGCAACCCTTAAATCGCAAGGCACAATGACCATCGTTATAAAAAGGTTGGACTTGTGGTATCCCGGAATCCTGTTAAGTATTAAAAACGACGACCAAAAGCAAGATGGGAGGATGAAAATCAGAAAATGTGTTAAAGCAAGGATTGAGAAGAGAGGCTTGCAACCCCCGTATCTGAAAGATCACAGAGGGTGGCCTTCATTCAGCAATGAATTGACAAGGGCTAAAAGATGAAGATACAACTTTTGTACCAACACAACATATTTTCTTTTTAAATAACATAAGAGAAAAGCATGCACAGTATACCTATGATAAACAATGTCCAAAAGCATTATAAATTGCCAACAGTAGTGACAAACGTCCCATAACCAATAACCTTATGAATAAAACACAACTTATATTACACCTGGATGTAATTTACATGTTGATCATTACAATAGGAAGTATATGAGCCTCTATGATTTTTTTCATTTAAATAGAAAACCCAAGAGTCTGGGTAGCATTATAAGACATACGCTACATTTGTAATGTTGGTTACCTGACAAGCGATAAAGAAAAGCTAATCAGTAGGGTCAAGTAATAAAAAAAGTGATTTGTTTAAATTGCTACCAATTACACATTCCATGAAAGTCATTTTTTGTTTTTCAATGTCTGCTCTACTGTTTCATACAGCTGCTTTATTATGATAATATAGTTTCAACACGTTGCAATTGCTATAAAAGTGATACATTGCAATCATACAGATACTAAAAAGGATTTGGATTTATGTTTTAGAGAAGATTTGAGACCCTAGCATGTGTGTATATACAGAGCCACCGACAGATTTGCTGGGGCCCAGGACAAGAGCCCCCCGCATCCACAAGGTCCGGGACACTTGTCCCAGCTCTTCCCCAGTCAGTGGCCCTATATATATATTATGACAAACTACTTCCCTAAGTCGCTGTGCCGTCTGTCCGGGCTCTTTACGACACTGTCTTTTAGGTTAACCAAACAGATATTACGCGGCACAACATTGTACGATTCAGGTTTCTACCCGCCTTATTCCGTCACAGCAGGGGACTGCAATACTTTCACTGAAATACACAAAAAAAATAAACCCTGCTCAATACTAGACAGAGATTTACCTCTCTAGGGTTGGGCGGCTTATCCGCTTTCCAACTATACAAAATACAGAGCATTCATAACAGGTTTCAGAATTTGTAAGGTGTGCATAAGAAGGTTTTGGTTACCTTGCAGGGGAAGGTCCTCCCCTGTCTGGCAGCTGGCAGCAGCCCCAGCCTCTAGGAGAGTGAGGCAGCAAACCAAACTGCTTTAAGTTCCTGTTCCCCCAGTTAGCAGGGCAGGTGAGAGGAATTAGAGCACTTGTGAACTCTAGTCTCAATCTCCCATCCACCAGCTTCAGCAACTGTGAAGCGGTGGGATGGGTCACATTTACACTGCGGCTGCACTTTATGATCTAAATAGGACAGAAGCTGCCTAATACCCTGGAGATTATGTCACAAAATATTAAGGGAAAACACTGTTCCTGACACCAGCATGTTTGAAGAACCATTACAAGAGAATGGGTGTTGCAGGTCTTACCCTTCTGCTACTTTTCACACACATGCAACTAAACACCCTTCTCTGATTCTGAAAACACAATGAAGTTTCAGCCAAACTCTCAGCATACTATAGCATCTTATGACAGCGATAACAAAATGTAATATTTTTCCATAATCATATTATTAGTTTACACAAGTTGCAGCAAAATCCATGGTGACAGCAATTGTATTTTAGAAGCTTTTTAGCAATCATAATATGTGCAGGAGTCTCACCAGTTAACACCATCTGCTTCCACCCACGCAAAGCGATATTCATTAACCCTAAGCATCAGCTGAAGACATCCAGCAACACACTGCACGTACTGGGAACTCTGCAAATTGAAAATGAGAACAAAAGATTTTTAAGGCTGTTAATAAAAAAATACATTTGTAGATATTTCGTTAGGGAAGAAGACGGGGGATAGAAATTCCATTGTAGATAATGGATTGCAGTCTCATCCAGCACTGAAGAGATTGAGCAGCAGAACTATAATTATTCATTTATCTTCCATGTTGAACTCAATGCGCACGTGGCTCTGACCACTGGGCTAACGAGAATACTGAATCTCTATCCTGAAGAACTTTCTCTCTCGTGTTTGTGTGTACATATAGACACATCCAGTATATACACTATATAGAAAGAAAAGGTCCAACCAGTGTTATTTTACATAATATTCTTATGAAAAAGTCCATTACATTATTGATGCAGCGTCATTTTCAAAATAGGAAAAAGCTACCTTTCTTGCCTGAAGTATAATTTTAGGGGAAAGGGGGGCAGTGAGGGACTGCAGGGGGAACATCATTGCCTACAATAGGATGGTGCATTATTTGTGTACGTAAACCTACTGTATTTGATATACAATATTTATCCAGATAAATATGATATTGCCTTATAAGTGTGCTACATAAAAGTACCCATATATCAACACATGAAACAAAACCATTCTTAGGCTGCGCTTATAGTGCTGGCAACGGTGACAGCGACACGACATCGCGGCAAAAATGCATTGCCGCCGTCACATTCACTTATAGTAGGAGCCCTTGACCTTACACGATTTAATACCTTGTTTAAATCACTTAATCGTGATATCCTACTGGTGATATCAGTTTGTCTCTCCACTATTTTATTACTAAATCACAACCATTAAAGGTTAAGTTTTAATTTTACATCCATATCCTACATATCTATCTACACTTATGAGTGCTAGTATATAGGGGCTACTTTAGTCTTGCCTAGACAAGACATCTGTTTCTGCATCATATTACTTTCTCCCTGGCACCATTCAGTTCACTAACTGTAGCAAGAGCTTCTTTTCCTTCCCACCAAACCCCCCTTTCATTCCGGAATAGAAACCTGTTACACACACCCTTATCAAACAGTTTTGCAATCCAAGTAAAACGTTTGAAAGGAATTCGCTCAAGATTCTACAAATCATCTAATGGCAAATACAAAAAAAAAGAGAAATTAACTGGAATCGTAGTCATAGCACACAGTCTATTTTATGACCACCTCAGTTTAACAGCTCTGAGAGACCAACAAGGCACTGCATGCAAATACAGCCTATCGCACATTCATTATGAAAACAACTGAATTGACAGTAGCAAAGTATTACTAGTGATGATCAGACCACCAAATCTTGCATAATGTCTGGGTTTTGGGTCACCAACATAGCCCTGGCACCTATATCCCACCACTTCTATTATTACAAATAGCATGCATACACTAAACGAGGTATCTGCTTCCATCCCAAGAGGTTGCAGACAAGACCCTGTGAAGTTAATATAATGGTACAATATCTTGGTGGATAAAAGATGGTAATCAAACATCGACAAGATAATTATTACATAAATAGTTACATAGTAGACGAGATTGGAAAAAGACATAAGTCCATCAAGTTTAACCTATGCTAAATTATACTAAACAGATACTTATCCTCAGTGTTCGACAAACCTATACATTTGCTCGCCCAGGGCGAGTGGATTTAACCCCCGGGCGAGTAAATATTGGCCCAAGCAGCACACGTTTGGTACTAGGTGGCGAGTAGATTTTTTTGTGTGGCGAGTAGATTTTTTGGTGATTTGTCAACCACTGCTTATCCTATATATTTGTGCTTACAGTATATTGACCCAGAGGAGGGCAAACAAAAAACCCCAGTGAAAAATCATCTAATGATATCTCATAAGGAGAAAAATAAATTCCTTCCGGACTCCAAATATTGGCAATCGGATTAATCCCTGGATCAACATCCTTCCCATGTTTACTTATTTGGTATATCCCTGTATATCTTTCCTTTCTAAAAAGATGACGCCAGCGAGATCAAGCGCAAAATACCGTTTAAATCTAAAATCCAGTGAACCCACTAGTGAATGGTGAAAAGGAAAATACAAATTAAGTGTTAAATTAATACACTCCTCTGAATAGGTGCCGCTCCTGTGGTAGGTAACTCAATCCAAGTCCAGATACGAAAGGCGAAACAGGGGTCAGGAGCGCACCCACATCCAGGTATATATAGAGTAAGAAAAAACACACATATAGTGCAAAAAGATGCCCAACTTTTTTGTATCCGTCATCACAGTCTCCATGGGCAATGAATTCCACATTTTATCTGCCCTTACTGTAAAGAACTCTTTCCTATGTTGCTGGTGAAATATTCTTTCCTCCAACCTTGAGGGATGACCCTGTGTCCTTTGTACTGCCCTTGGGATGAATAGTTCTTTTGAAAGCTCCTTTTACTGTCCCCAAATATATTTGTATATATTTATCATATCCCCTCTGAGATGCCTCTTTTCTAATGTAAACAAATCTAAATGTAGCTAGCCTGTCCTAAATCAGATTTTCCAGCCTGTTTATTAATTTGGTGGCTCTTCTCTGCACTCTCTCAAGTTCTATAATGTCTTTTTTATGGCGTGGTGCCCAAAACTGTAATTTATATTCAAGTTGTGGTCTTACTAATGTTTTATAAAAGGGGCATAATTATGTTTACTTCCCTTCCATCCATTCCCAGTTTAATGCAAGATAAGATCTTGTTTGCCTTTGCAGCTACTGCATGACTTTGGGCTTATTGCAAAACCAGCGGTCTACAAGCACTCCTAAATCCTTCTCCATCAAGGAGTCTCATAATTTAACCCCATTTAATTTCCAAGTTGCCTGTTTATTTTGGTTTCCCAAATGCATAACCTTACATTTATCCGTATTAAACCTCATTTGCCATTTACCTGCCCAAGTTTCCAGTCTATCCAAACCCTTCTGGATTGAAATGACGTCTTTCTCTAATTCTACTACCTTACACAATTTAGTGTCATCAGCAAAGATGGGGACTTTGCACACTATGCCAACCTCAAGATCATTAATAAATACATTTAAAAAGCAGAAGGTTCCAGTACCGATCCTCGAGGTACTCCACTCACAACTAATGTGATAAGAATATGTTAATAATGTTTGTGATAGAATGACAAGGGGGAACAGAACAGTGTTACAGAAGTCAGCCATTTAATGGGACCGTCCTCCTAGGACTAATATGAACTGGGGCAGTAGCATGTTAAATATATTAAAAGTGATTGACACCATTTTAAAAACAAATAATCCAACTTTACCTACTTTTAAACCGAAAATATCTCCATTGCAACCAAATGATTTAAAGTACTACAGCTAAACCCCGTTATAACGCGGTCCTCGGGGTCCACCCCGAGACCACCGTGTTAGTAACGGGGTCGCGCTAATTTAAAAAAAAAAAAATGGCCGCCGCGCACCTGATCGGGAGGGAGTGAGGAGGGAAGGAAGGAAGAGGTGGCCGGAAGCCCTACAAATGGCGACGATTCATCTCTCCTCCCTCCCTCTCCCTCCCAGCCCCTCCCCTCTCCCAGCCCCTCCCCTCTCCCTCCCAGCCCCTCCCCTCTCCCTCCCAGCCCCTCCCCTCTCCCTCCCAGCCCCCTCCGGCAGCCGTGTGGTTTTTTTTCTTCAATGGCAGCCTGCCGGGGAGGTCAGAGCATGTGTGTGTGTGTGTATCTCTGTCTCTCTATGTGTGTGTATCTCTATCTCTCTATGTGTGTATATCTCTGTCTCTCTATGTGTGTGTATATCTCTGTCTCTCTCTGTGTGTATATCTCTGTCTCTCTATGTGTGTGTATCTCTATCTCTCTATGTGTGTATATCTCTGTCTCTCTATGTGTGTGTATATATCTCTGTCTCTCTCTGTGTGTATATCTCTGTCTCTCTATATGTGTGTATATCTCTGTCTCTCTCTATGTGTGTGTGTATCTCTGTCTCTCTGTGTGTGTATATCTCTGTCTCTCTCTATGTGTGTGTGTGTGTGTATCTCTGTCTCTCTGTGTGTGTATATCTCTGTCTCTCTATGTGTGTGTATATCTCTATCTCTTGACTAGGTCAAGTGATAAGCAGTTTAACATTAAACCTTTGTCTGCTTTTTGTGCTGTTCAATAAAAAATAAACAGAAATGTTTTCTTCTATTTCAAGGCAGTTTTACTCCATAAGGTGAACTGGCAATGCAGTTTCCTTTGTAGTGAATTTATGAGAGTAGAATGGTTTACATGTGATCTTTAGTGCCTTCTTTGTGCATTTCTGTTGTAAATAGGTTTGTCTGTGTTACTTGGTGGTCTATGCATTTTGAAATCCCACATGCAACAAGGCATTGCAAGAGTTAATCAAGTGTCGCTTACTGCTCCAACCCTTCAGCCTGTTTTGTTTACCACTCAACCACTGTTCCTGCATTTTTGTTTAAAGCCTAGAGAGGAGTTAAGGACCCTTTGTAGTCTGTAGAAGAATGCAGGGGAAAAAACTGAGGATGCGATCAATTCCTGTGTAGACAGGCAGTGTAGCTAGCGCAGGCTTCAGGGAGTTAATAGCTTGACATACAGTGGAGATATTTTTCAGAGCAGCTAGCTGAGCTCACGGCTGCAGCCATTTTTTTTTTCCCCTCCTTTTGCAATGAATTTTCTAGTCCTGCAGATTACGAGCGTCAGTTTATGCAACTGCAGGTAGAAAGCCACGCAGCGGACTGCCGTGAGCTGCTGTTTTTGTCTGCTTTCCGAGATTTCATTTAGTAAACCTATTCATGTTCGAGTTGACTGTTTTGCCCAGCTGTTATAATGTTTTTCAGACAGCTGCCATTATTTATTAGAAGGGGGGGAAGAGTTTGACCGACTGGGCCCCTCCGATAGGAGGAGTTGGATATCTGTCAGTTTGTTCATGTATAACCGTTCTTAGCTGTATGACACAAAAGGACAAGATCTGTCTTTGCACTTGTGTTGCTCCGTGATATAGGAATTTAGGCTAATGTCACATCAATGCTGTGCACGTAGACCTTTTCTAAAGTCTTTGGCAAAATGCAAACAAAATGCCAGTATAAGGCTGTGCAAGCAAAATGTGTATAGTGGGAGAGTGGTGTGTGGCACCAGTTTGTATGCATAATTCAATTTCATAGTAAGCGTGTCATTTGTAATCTATTTGTGCTATAGAAACACACCATTGTAATTATTTGTAAACACTTTTTTTTACATGCAATACTTTCAGTTTTGGATTGTTTCTTTATTTTAAAAAAAAACATACATGTCGTTCAGCTGTATTTCATCAAGAGAACTGCTATTGCATGACTTGTATTGTGAGAGCTGTGAGTGTGTGTGCAGTGAGTGTGTGTGCTGGGAGTGTGTGGTGTGTGCAGTGTGAGTGTGTGCAGTGTAGAGTGTGTGCTGGGAGTGTGTGCAGTGTGCAAAAAAAAATGTAAAAAAATTTTTTTAAATTAAAATTTTTTTTTTTTTTTTTTTTAAACGGGAGCCACAGGAAAACCGCGTTATAACCGAATCGCGGTATAGCGAGGCGCGTTATAACGGGGTTTAGCTGTATTAGGATATTATAAATGCTTACATCTCTTTTGTGAAAACACTATAGACAGTTTAATATGCAGAAAGATTGTTTATCCAGCGTGCATCTCTGCTATCAATAGCCAAAGGAGAACGGGAAAGAACAGAAATGACAAAGATACTTGGTGGTTCTTCAGCAGGAATATTCTTAATGCAGCCTGAGCAAACCTTCTTGGTATAGTATAATGGTTAGGCTACTTCGCTGTACAAAAAGCACCACAGAGATGATGTCAATGTTTGATCTATAGCCTTGGTTGCTACCACATCAAAGGAACCTGCTGTCATTTCTGTTCAAAGGAGGAATTTTGACATAATGCCTGCACTGTAAGTACTATATCAGCCAGCAAGACGAGGACACAAAAGGCAGAGCGAAACTGACCAGAATGCAGAAAACAGATCCTTCTAAAATCTCCCTCCATAGTGAACGTGGCCCAAAGAACTGACGTGAGTGGCTAAATTACACGGTGACCTGTCCCAGACTCACTTGAGGTATACAGAGATGCTGGCAAAGGTCTGACACCAGCAAGGAAAGATGTCACAGCTTTCAGCGTGCTCTTCCAGTTGCATTGCTACCACATGCGGCTGCCCAGACAGTATTTCCCAGAGAACAGGAATCCCATGCAGGAGCAATGTGAATATCTGGCTGTAGCACACTAACCTACTAGTCTCCAAAAGCTGCAGGCCCCTTGCAAGCAGTGGTGTCACAACTGACCCATGGGCTTCTGGGGGAAAGCAGCCGGTAAGGTGGCATTGTCAGAGATCAAAGAACAGCACATCCAAAGAAAAAAAAGTGAAGGTACGGAAGACACAACACAACCCCTTGTAGCAGGTAGGTCAATAATAATAATAATTAACTAAAAAGGAGAAGAGGGGATTTTCCATTCCCAGAAGTGTCATACCCCAGGCTGGGAGTGGCAAAAAGCTCCATTCCTATGCACGTCATGGGGAATGTAGGAGAGAACATATAAAAACACAGAAAAAGGGGAAACGTGTATACAACTTGAAGGAAACATTTCAAATGTAATCAAGAAGCATAAGTGGCCACAAAGGGAAAAACATGTTAATGCAAAATCTATTTAACTATGGATTGTGGCGATTGAGCTACTTGGCAACATTGCATAAATAGTTATTAATGACAGAACTGGATATGTAATAATCTTGTATTGAGCACTTGCTTGAAAGTTGCATTCACATCCCATTTTCTTATAACAGCTCTTGTATGATCCTCTACCTCACTCCAAACACTGGCAAAGTGTTTGGAGGCGGGGCGGACGCGGAGCACAGGCGTGTTTGGAGGCGCGGCGGAGGCAGAGCAGAGGCGTGTCAGGAGGCGGAGCGGGAGGCGGGGCTAGTCCCTCGCTCCCATTGGATGTGAGCGGTGAGGTGACCACTCCTCCGCTTCCCCGAGCGGCAAATTTTAAACTTGCCTGTCTCGGCAAATTTTCGGAGCCTCCGCACGCATGCGGAAGGGGATACTATAGCCGCGCTGATGACAGATGCAGGGGGTTAGTGCATCTGCTCAGCAAAGCTGACCCTACTATGTCCCAGGCCTAAGAAAGCAGTAACGGCCAGGTGAAATTTCTCATTGAGCTACTCTATTGTAAGCTCGCCACACCTTTCCAAGATCTCCAGAGACAAACAAACCCAGATGTCCCAATGCCTCACTATCTACCCGATTTGCGTGCTTCCTCCCCTCATGTTCTATACCAGGGGTGCTCCACTCGAGTCCTCAAGAACACCCAACAGATCAGGTTTTCAGGACATCCCAGCTTCGAAGACTGAGCCACTTGCGCTGCAGCAGGGACTGATTGAGCCACCTGTTCTGAAGTAGGGATATCCTGAAAACCAGACCTGTTGGGGAGTCTTGAGGACTTGAGTTGGCCGCCCCTGTTTCGATGCCCTCACCAAAGCTTTTGATAAACTCTTTTTAGATACTCTCCAGTGTCCTTGCAGCTGCACAGCACGCCAGACTATCTCCTATATCATATCTTGTCGTGTATCACATCCACGCTCATAATTTTGCAGCTCTATATTATTTCAACTTTTCACTGAACTTGGGTCAGTCTCAGTCTATTTTGTGCTCTGCATTCGTGCTTTACGTGGAGAGCCAGGAGGAAGGTGTGGGTGTCAGAGGAGATTGATACAGTGACTCATTATTTTTTTATTATCAAATCATAAATCACTAAAATGTTTCACATTCAAGAAACAAATTTGTAAGCCCACAGAAATTGTCCAAGACACTGTAAGCAGCAAGAAGGAACTTAGACCAGAATAGCAACACGTCCAGTGGAGCCACAACCAGCTATGACTCAATACAATGCATGATCGACCTGTCTCCCTCCTGCCTTTTGCCTCTAAACTCCTTGAACGTCTTCTCTCGCTTGCTCCACTTTCTCAACACCTATTCTCTCTTAGACCCTCTACAATCTGGCTTCCGCACTGCTCACTCCATTGAAACAGCCCGCACTAAAATAACTAATGACCTCCATGCTGCCAAAGACAAAGGTCATTAGACTCTGATCCTATTACTTGACCTCTTTTGATATAGCATTTGATACTGTGGACCACCCTCTTCTCTTTCACATTCTCCATACTCTTGGCATTCATAACAAAGCTCTATCCTGGATCTCCTCTTACCTTTTTCATCGTACTTTCAGTGTCTCTTTTGTCAACATCTCCTCTATCTCTCTGTGGGGGTACCCCAGGACTCTGTCCTGGGACCCCTCCTCTTTTCTCTGTACACACTCTCTCTAGGTGACCTAATCACATCTCCTGGGTTTAAATATCACCTCTATACTGATAACACACAAATTTACTTTTCTACCCCTGACCTTACACCTGCTGTACAGACCAAAGTTTCTAAATGTCTCTCGGCTATATCATCCCGGACGGCCCTCAGCTGACAAACTTACCATAACAAAAACAGAGCTTCTCATACTTCCTCCCAAACTTGGCCCTAGTACCTCCTTTCACATTACTGTTGGAAATACAGCTCAACCCCCTTATAACGCTGTGCTTGGGGTCCAAGGAATCACATCGCCTTATAAGCAGACCGCGTTAGAAATAATGTGCAATTGTATGCATTGTACAATAAAGTATTTAAGATATGAATAATCGTGTTGTAAAGTATTCATAAATAAGAAAATTGGGAGCCATGCTTGCATCGCGTTATAAGCAGATTTGCATTGTAACGGATCGTGCTATAATGGGGTTGAGCTGTACTATAATTCATCCAGTAGCCCAAGCACGCTGCCTAGGGGTCATACTTTACTCTCTCACATTCAAAAGGTAGCAAAAACTGGCGTTTTTTCCTCCACAATATTACCAAAACTCTGACACAGACCCTCATTCTCTCCAGTCTCGACTACTGTAACCTTCTGCTGTCTGGCCTTCCTGCCTCTCACCTGTCTCCCCTACAATCTATCCTAAATGCTGCTGCCAGAAACACTCTACTATTTCCGAAATCTGTCTCCGCGTCTCCCCTGCTAAAATCCCTGTCCTGGCTTCCTATCAAATTCCGTATCACACACTCAATTCTCCTCCTCACTTTTAAAGCTTTACACTCTTCTGCCCCTACTTATATCTCAGCCCTAATTTCTCACTGTGCTCCATCCCGACTCTTGTGTTCTGCTCAAGGATGTCTTCTCTCTACCTTTTTTGTATCTAAAGCCCTCTCCCGCCTTAAACCCTTCTCACTGACTGCCCCGCACCTCTGGAATGCCCTCCCCCTCGATATCCAACTAGCACTCGCTCTATCCACACTTAAGACCCACCTCAAAAAAACTGCTTAAGGAAGCATATGAGTAGCTCCAATGCTGATAATTAACACCTCATATATAACAGAAGAACAGAAGAAGGAGAGAGCGCAAAACACAGTGTACCCTGTAATTTAATGACACAATCCCAAACGGTTAAAAACACTTACAGACATCCGCCATAAGTGCGCTCGATAACTTTAATACAGTTGTCTGTGAAGTCCCACTTCAGCAAACGCCGCAGTCGTGATTCTTTGTCCCGGTCTGCACTGACCGCTCCAATGCTCCTCTCTCCACGGCCGGATCGATCCCACTTCCGCGTCCGCGTCACATGGGTAGTGACGTCAGTCCGTTGTGCGTCTGATCACATCACTTCGGGAATGGCTAGGAGCTTTCCAATGAATCTGCTACCCCCCGCAACAACACTCGTAGCTAGCCGTATTCAGCCGACAGGAACATTGGAAAGCTCCTAGCCAATCCCGAAGCGACGTGATCAGACGCACAACGGACTGACGTCATTACCCATGTGACGCGGATGCGGAAGTGGGATCGATCCAGCCGTGGAGAGAGGAGCATTGGAGCCGTCAGTGCAGACCGGGACAAAGAATCACGACTGCGGCGTTTGCTGAAGTGGGACTACACAGACAACTTTATTAAAGTTATCGAGCGCACTTATGGCGGATGTCTGTAAGTGTTTTTAACTGTTTGGGATTGTGTCATTAAATTACAGGGTACACTATGTGTTTTGCGCCCTCTCCTTCTTCTGTTATTCTGTAGTTTTGTTCGGGACCCAAGGGTTGGATCCAGTGAAGGGAGCAGCAACACTTACCTGCAATTGGTGATTAACATTGGACTGCTTTATTATATATTTTATATTTTTTATTTATTGGACATTTCTAATACGGACTCCATTTTGATGCAATATATATATATATATATATATATATATATATATATATATATATATATATATATATATATATATATACACATTGTTATTTCTAGGTATCTGAGCTAGCTATTTCACTATATCTGCATAGGATTAGTTATTCTTCTGCAGGGATTTCACTTGGTGTTTTATAGCCATTTTCTATTGAGATTTTTACCTCATATATAAGCCTTGGCCCCTTGCAGACGCACTTACCAGAACGCCCTTCTACTGTCTATGTACGTTCTTCCTACCAACCAATTAGATTGTAAGCTCTTCGGAGTAGGGACTCCTTTTCCTAAATATTACTTTTATGTCTGAAGCACTTCTCCCCTTTATGTGTTATTTATATTATTTGTTATGTATATGATGGTCACGTATATTACTGCTGTGAAGCTCTATGTACATTAATGGCGCTATATAAATAAAGACATAAATCATGTATGTATGTATTTCCATGTATACTCACATCACTTGGGGAGACTGTTCCGGTTTCCGCAGCAGTGCCAGTTCCCCGTAATTTCTGTCGGAGGCAAACAACCATACACAGTTAAATGAAACGTTACATTTACTTGTTTTGCTAACTTGCTTCAGTTTAGGAGTTTCCCCAAATGTTAAAAAAGTTATGGGCCTATGGGTTCATCAGTTATTCACACAACCAGAATCCAAGCTCCTATACCATTGTGAGCTAATTAGCTTTTTAATTTCTCCTCTATTGTACATTGATTACATTGAAAAAAATAATGTAATTTATGATTGGCATGAGACACTTTGCATTGGGGTTGCTAGGTAACGGATCACCGCCTCCTTCTGATAGACACCGGGAGAACGACTTTTAATGACAAGGTTACTGGAGACGGATATAATGACTTCCGATCGTGATGCACTACGTTATCGGAAGTAGTCATTGGTGGCAAGGTTAAACACCATAAACTGTGCACCCTTTATTGGGTGCCATTTAGCACTATAAAAAAGTTTGTAATAATGTGTTACGCATACTTTCTACTTGAGTTGTCTTGATGAATGACTCACGAGACCGATTTGATATCTTCAATAAATATATACGTTTTTGCAATACTTTTGCATTTGGGTGGGATATGATTCTACTTAATTATTGCACTAGGAAACAGGCAGAATTCCATCAATGGGCCATTACTATAACGAAAAAAATGTTTTAATCATTACATAAATTGTTTAAAACATTAATCATTTCCCAGTGATCTCCAGTGTGCAGAAAAGCCTGTATGACCTTTGAGCAAAGCCCATGCAATCTTTTTCTGCCTGGCCATGAACACCTGTAAGGACTTTTAAGCCTTTACCAGCTTCACTGCTTGTACATAAAATCTTGTCTGAACTTTGCAAAAAGTCCACAGAGTTTTCCCATACACTAGGACTTTACCATAAATGTAAACATGCTTTAAAATGCTATAAATACACCCTGGAAAACTATAATCACTTTACAGCTGGCATAACAAACAGTTCGTATGAGTACATCTTAAAATCTATCCTAGAGCCGCATACAAAAAAAAAAAAACACAGAATAGAGGTGTGGCCTGGTGGGACAAATGTTACACAGGGAACCATAATGTTCCAATTTCTTGCGCTCTCGTGATAAACAGTGGTCGATGACAAACGTACAAAAAAATTACCTCAGCTAGCAACACCTAATGTACATGCATTATGACTTTGTCCTACTTCGTACAGTACTGCAACATTCTCGCAGTAATTACAGTAACATAAAAATACCTGTGAGCTCAGTTGTGTTTTAATCCAGTTGAAGTAGTAATTCAAATCACTGCCTTCCATCAACTCTCTTCCCCAAGCAGCCAATTTAGCAATTATCCGTGCAGCCTTAGAGTGCAAAAAATAAAATAAAAAAAAAAGGAATTTTATTTATTTTTTAAGGATAAATTGTTCACAAATGGATCTTGTACCTTATGTACATAGTGCTTAGTTTTTGGCCAACACATATTTCAACAATTTAAATTATTACTATTTACTTGAATCAAGAAATCGAAGTATTAACATAGCATTATCATATTTGTTATATTCAAATGATCTACTTTCTTTGATGCTCATCAGTGCCTCAACATACTGACACCCTTATTGCTACCATTCATTTTTCCTTTTTGACGCCAACATATTGCCAAGAGCATAGTGGTTCAAGTTCAGTCCTCAAAGGCCAATAACAGGCCAGATTCTCAATTGATTTAGAGCAATACAATATGGGGAAAAAAGACAGGAACAGAAAAATGACACCCATGCACCTGCATATTCCCAGATATTGGGGCATACAGTAGACATTTCTTTTCTAAGACAAGCTCACTGTGTGATGGGGCAACATGATTCATTTAAAACTTGAAGATCATACAAAGAAACATCTCTGTCTGAAGAAAAGATCACCGGAAATGATCCCTACGTGTGTATTGATATAACACCCACCTACTAATATGTTATTTGACATAGAGTGAGACAGCACCGCCACTGTAGGAAATGCAAGTGAATAGAGGTGTGAAGGAACCCCCTGATAATCCCTAGGAACTATAATATATGTGGTTCCCCGCACGCATATTGTAGAAATGGAAGCAACAAAGAGATATAAAAAAAAATAGATTCACTAATGGATAGAGAAAAACACACTAGTAGATGTAGTGTGAACCTCGCACACAGAATGTACTCTACAAAAAATATGCGTAAATAAGATTTCAAAAATGGTGTCTTTCCCACAAAAACGTTCACACTTGTTCACAAAACATTCATACAAGCCGCCTGGATAACCCAGCGATAGTAGTCCAAATGTGTGTATCTACACTGCTTAATGGATAATAGAAAAAACTTTGGATGGTACAGTATTGTATGTAAAGGGGATGTGGACAAAATGAACAATGTATAGAAAAATAAGAGGTAAAAGATCAATAAGCCAAACAAATAGTCAATGTAGCAGGCCAACGTTTCAGGGTAAGGACCCCTCCTTCTGGCCCATTCCCATGCAATATAACCAAAAAATGCAGTACTTTCCTTTGATAATTCAGGTCCTCCTCACATCCAAATGATGAAATTGTGGCAGCAACCACTGAATCTAAACGGATAGCTCGCTTTCCGGCCGGGGTGTGGGAATGGGCCAGAAAGGTCCTTACCCTGAAACCTCACCACCTCCCGCCCCCCACATTGACCATTCATGAACTATGTTTGGCTTATTGAGTAACATGCTATTTTGTATGAGCAAGTGTATTTCTTACCATGTGGACTGTGAAAAGATCCTGTCGATTTAGCATTGGTAGAAAGTAGGACCAAGCAGTGTTCTTCCCACGCCGCGCATAGTCAAAGAAAATACTCACACGTATATGATTTTCCTGCAAGAGGGGGAGCAATTATTAGTGAAAGAATATGAATTATTTTGATTTATTGCCTTCAATTGACAACTGAAAACATTAGGGACATTGCCATAATAATGGAAGATACATCAAGAATGTGCATACCTTTTCAGTAGCCATCTTAGATGCAAAATGTTCAGTTTAATAGGCCATTAGTAAATATGTACAAACAAATATATACTTCGCACAGAGGTTGTAAGCCCCATGTACACACACATTTAAATTAAATGCCGGGGGAGCAGCGGATGCTCTGTAACTTCACTTACCCTGGCTCAGATGGCTTCTGGCGATGCGTCACCATGTCAACGTGGTGTGGTCACGTGACGCCGCAAGGATGGGTGGGGGGGGAGGGGTAAGCCGGCAGGGGGGCACAGGGGAAAAAGATTGCACACCCCTGGTCTATAAGATTGGGAAGGGAGGCCGGACCCCGATCATTCTCCACACTACACTATCCCCACGCCATCTCCCTTCTACATTTAGAAATAAAGACACTCACAGCTAGTCTCCGTTTCAAGTCTAAAAAATGAAGGAGAGCGACACCTTGCT
Organism: Ascaphus truei; assembly: GCF_040206685.1. Classification (NCBI taxonomy): domain Eukaryota; kingdom Metazoa; phylum Chordata; class Amphibia; order Anura; family Ascaphidae; genus Ascaphus; species Ascaphus truei. The sequence goes on along the minus strand of NC_134484.1, from coordinate 114,282,343 downwards.
TACAAAATGTATGTTTGCCAACAACTCTGACGAAAGATATATTTTAGATGTACAGTATCTAGTGGGCTGAAGGAGTGGCTCGGTGAGTAAAGAAACGGACTGAAAACAATGACACCGAGGTTGATGCAGGGGGAACCTTGTGACCTTGGGCAAGTCACTTTATCTCCCTGTACCTCAGGCACCAAAATCATAGATTGCAAGCTCATCTGGGAAAAGGACTGTGTCTGTAAAAACCCTATGTAGTGTGCTGTGCACCGCACTCTATACTGTAATTGTGAAGCGCTCTGGGACCCACTGGGAGAAAAGCGCTATCTAAAATAAAATTATATTAGGCGTAAACACAATTCTAGAAGTTTACATGAAAATACCAACATACCTGAAGCATATCGTCCACCAGGGTCAAAATATACTGCACAGTTTGCTCCTTGGAAATGTGGGTCATCAGGTTTATGAAGGTTTTAGCACACTAAAAAAAAAAATTGATATATATTTATTTGTAGCCATTACATACAAATTAAACATCTGTTACATCCCGAGGTCAAAGTGACTTAGAAAAGGAATGGAACTGTGCCATAAATACAAAAAGACGGCCGTTCTTAAACTTTGGGCCAAAGCTCTTTGGACGGTATGTAAGCAAGATATACAGTGTGCTGTAGAAATCACACGAGGCTTCCTAAATCCATTTCTAAATGCATTTTTCGTGATAAACAAAGTAGAATTCTAGGCATTTAAATGTAAAAAATAATAATGAAAAGGAAGCAACGGTGCTCTGGGTGAGAGAAATAAAAAGTCGTACTGTGTATCCTCACACTTCAATCACTGGTAGTATTTTAATATTGGGGTCACAAAACAACCTTCCGTAATATGGAATTGACAGATAAGCAGTTTTGTCCTAATTACGAATAGTGGTAAACAGAAACCTTCTTAATATACCACTGAGAAATTTGGGCTAAAAAAAAAAAAAATTATTATTTACTGCATGCATACTCAAAACCAGGGGTGACCAACTCTCGCCCTCAAAGGCCACCAACAGATCAGGTTTTCAGGATATCCCTGCTGCAGCACAGACGGCTCAATCGGTAGCTCAGTCGTGGACTGCTGCTGAAGCAGGGATATCCTTAAAACCTGACCTGTTGGTGGCCAGAGGTCTGGAGTTGGCCAACCCTGGTCTAAACACTACAAGTAATAACAGATAAGTATTACCAATATTGTTAACAGAATTAATATTGTGTATCTACAATTATGTTACATAAAAAGTGAAACTGAGCACCTGGAGTGTAAAGATAGATTTATTTTTTTTAAAGCAACACGAAATGTACATGAAGAAGAACGGTGACATCAATTAATGCAACCATATGTTGCCTTAGCGAATCAAGGGAGATTAGTTTGCGCTTAAATCTGTAGCATTACATAGAATATTGAATCCTTTCAATTAACTCCCTGGCAAAGCATCAAGTGCGATATGCCTAGGGGATCGTCCCAAACGAAAACGCTGTGCAACGTCTCCACGCCAGACTCTGGAAGAGACACGGGAGGAGTGTGTGCCATGGAGAACGTGGCAGGGTTTGTAAAAACAAATGCCAGTGTGCCTTTTCTCCTCACATGTTTCTCAGTAGGCTACTATCAGTTTCTTAATAAATACTGTACCATGAGATTCTTCTCATCTCTGGGCACCCAGACGCTACATTGAATGTAGCACTTTTCCTTGTGTTTACTCACGGAGATGTGGGAGACTGGCTGTCACATTCATTGTGGATCAAAACAAAAGTACTAAAGAACAACAATACAAATTCCCTACAAAATAGCAGAGGAGCTGTTACATGTTTAAGTGCTTTGATGTTACTGCAACTCTACTGTTTTTAACAAGAACTGCAAAAACATCAGTGATATATAGTTTTTGTACAAACATTTTTTGTCAAGCATAGTCTCCGGGCGCTATTCTGCTGTTGGGCCCCACAGTATAAGTCCTGGTAGGTACAGGCAATGTGCGGGGTTAATTCTCTCATGAAGGCCTAGCTTGTTGTTGCAGCCTGGATACACTGGCTGTATCCAGGGGCGGGCCTAACAACAACCAGAGACTGTCATCCTGGGGAGGATACTGGTTGGGTCACATGCAGTTAATGTGATGCCTATCAGTATCAGACCTGCCCTGTTATGGGGGCGGGGTTACAAGCCCATCCCCTGGGTATATAATGACACTCTCCCAGAAGTCAGGACTCTCTTCCCTCCCCCTGTGGAGTGGGTAACATCTACCCTGTATCCCAGAAGGGGGTACAGGAGGAGCTCAGGAGGGGCCTACATGGGCCAAAAGCCCTGGAGGTTCCCTTCAGGGGAATGTGGTGATCCTGACATGCTGGGTATGAAAATAAAGATCCAGATAAACCATCCAGACTGTGGTTTACTGTCTGGTCATCTGACAAGTGCCAGCATGGACCATCCTAGTACCCTAGGATCCTCGGTGGCTGGAGGCGCTGTTCACCAGAGATTAATCAACCTGAAAACTTGTCCCGGTATCTCCCCACACCATCGCGGAGCACTCAGAGCCTCCTGTTCCAGCCAAACAGGTATGCACCACACCAGCAACACCAGGTAACCGGAAAAACTCACTTAGGGTGGGGGAACAGGTGCCAGATTTGCATTTTTGCACTAATGTGCAGTAAAATCCATGATTGCACAACATTTTATATTTTTGTAACTATGCAAGTTATGAAATCATTTAGATCCTCCTTCACAGCCTGACTGGCTCATGGAGTCCACTGGCAATGAGCCCTTGTGATACCTGATTTCCCTCATTGGCGAGTATGGTTTGCTTCTCCTCAGGACGGGATTTTTCGAACTTCTGGATAAATTCACAGTCTTCACCAGAAATCATCTGACCTCTAGAATGAGAGATTTCAAGGTAAGAGAAAGATGGACCCCGGCCCAACCCAGTATAATTCCATGAGAAAAACCACAACATATGACAAAACTAAATTAACTTCTCGTGTGTTTAATATAGTCAGACAGCTTATGTGGCTCACAGGTGACTTCTGCCTCAGAGTTGCACGTACTTGGTTGGAGAAATCACCTGTACTACATCTGTATGAGGAAATCAATTGGGCTGTGTGCTGTGATACAGTATATATAGATATGGCAACATTTATATATAGACAAGGTTGGCATCACACACACACACACAAATTAATGACGACAGCACATATTTTACAAAAAACTAAGTGAGGAACTCATGCACCTTTGTCATTACTTAGACATTTTGCTACCATTTTCTAGAAACAAAATGCCTGCATTATTTTAGAAAACACCAACTTCCTTTTTTGTTTGAGGAACCAGAATGGTTGTAGTCAGTGTTTTCCTAACATTATATTGTCATATCTTAGGTTAGTCCTACAAGTGGTTTTAAAATGATTCCCTAACAAAGCAAATGTAGCTCATTATATACACATATCAATTTGTGTATTTATCACTATTCCAGTTGAGGGTCAAGTAGCTGTAGCTTGTTTTCAGAAAGGAACAATTTCTGTTATGCAGCTGAAATGTAGGCATATATATATTTGGAGAACAATAACTAGGGGGGGGGAGAGAGATACACAATTTGGTCCAAACTATAAATAAATTTACATCATTTCACTGAAACTGGCACATTATTCACTAAACATGCTTGTGTGCTCAATTGCATGTAATTACCCAGAATCCCTGGCTGCAGTGGAAGCATTGAATGCTAAGAGATAATGAGGAAAGGTAGAACTGCAGACCTGTCTGAGATATGTAAATGTGCTCACAAGTGTGATTTTATCTCCTATGATTGAAAGGAACACAGGACTATATCTAACTAGGCAGAAAGTGGTGCAATTCTGAGGTTAAAAAAAACATGTGGTTACCATTAAAAGTGCAACCCCTCTCTAGAGGAATGAAACGGGACATAAATGGAATGTTGATGGGAACACCTAGGGGCGGGGGGGGGGGGGTCTAACGGGGACATGTGTATCGCAGTGAGCAGACCAGGCATGGGTGCTCAAGTACTTCGTAAATACTAGCCCTGATAAATGGTATGTGTGCACTGTAGAATGCAAACCCTCTGAACGATTCACTTGAACCAGCTGGACCCGCCCCCTCCCCCCCTCTACCCCCGCGCGCCCCTCCGCCACTCCCGCCATTCCCCCTCAGGGAAAATATACAAAACCTTAACTACTGCCAGAAACGAGTTGAAAAAGATCCAACTCGAGGATGTCGAAAAAGCTCTTTGATGGACTAACCAGAGATACTATGATAAGGGCAACAAAGCTGACAGACTATTGGCCAGTAAATTAAGAGGGGTACAAAAGAGGTCCCAAATAACTGCGATCAAGAACAGGTCAGGTCACATATTATATAATGACAGACACATTGCGGAGGAATTCACCAAATTTTATACCAAATTATACAACCTCAGAACCCAAGCGGAAAATAATAGAGCATCAAGGCTCACGGCAGTCTCAAACTATTTAGATAGCTGCAACCTCCCATCCTTGACAGAGAAGGAGAACGAGACACTTAATGGGAAAATTACAAAAGAGGAATTGGCAGATGCGGTAAAAGCTCTAAAACTATCCAAAGCCCCCGGCCCTGATGGATTCACGAACGCCTACTACAAGAGGTTTCTCCCATCCCTATCTCTTTACTTGCTGGACTTGTTCAACTCCTTTATGGAAGGTGACCCCATACCAGCATCGATGTCAATGGCTAACCTAGCAATAATCCACAAAGAGGGGAGAGACCCAATGCAATCTGGGAGTTACCGCCCCATATCGCTGTTGAACAACGACCTGAAACTATACAGCAAAATACTAGCTAATAGATAACCCCATCCTACCCAGACTTATCCATAACGATCAAGTGGGATTTGTCCCGGGCCGTCAGGCTTCGGACAACACCCGCAAAATTATAAATATAATAGACCACATTAACCTTACAAACACCAAGGCAGTTCTCCTGAGCTTAGACGCAGAGAAGGCGTTTGACAAAATCAATTGGCTATTCTTAGACAAAACCTTACAAAAATTTGGCTTCAAGGACTCATTCCTAGAGGGGGTTCGAGCACTGTACCAAAATCCATCGGCAGCAATCAAAATCCCGGGAGGCACAGCACAGAGATTTCCAATAACGAATGATACAAGGCAGGGCTGTCATTTGTCCCCTCTCCTCTTCGCCCTGACGATCGAACCCCTGGCGACCAAAATACACGAGAGCATAAACATTCAGGGCTTACCAATCGGAGATACAAATTACAAAATCTCGCTTTTTGCCGACGATATAATACTGTCCCTAACCCACCCTCAAACATCACTTCCCAACCTTCATAAAGAATTGGTGGAGTTCGGCAAAATTTCGGACTACAAAATTAATAATGACAAATCAGAAGCCCTACACTTAAATGTACCAGAATCGGAAGTTAATTTACTGAAACTGAACTTTAATTATAGATGGAGTTCCTCATACATAAAATACCTGGGAGTGAATGTATCAGGCAACTACCAATCACTGTACAAATATAATTACCCGGCTCTATTCGGGAAAATTAAAAAAGATCTGGACAAATGGGAAGACTACCAGATCTCATGGATCGGAAGGATGATCTCGGTAAAAATGAATATACTCCCCAGATTGTTATACTATTTCCAGACACTCCCGATCCATGTTCCCAGCCCTGAACTTAAGAACATCCAGAATAAAATGTTTAATTTCATTTGGAAGGGCAAAAGGCCCAGGGTGGCCAGATCGGTCCTCCTGACGTCAAGAGGAAGAGGGGGCTTGGGTGTCCCAGATATCACAAAGTACTATTTAGCGGCCCAGTTGAGGCAAGCCGTAGTGTGTAACGCAGACCCGGGTCTCTATTGCTGGCTAGTCATTGAACCCCACTATGTAAAAACGCCTTCCCTGCAGGCCCACCTTTGGTGCATAGACAAGGGGGATAGACCACCCCGTAGGTTCGACCTTGGTGCCATCAGACACACCTGGGAAGTCTGGCGGAAATGCAGATCAAAGTTTAAATTAACTGCTCCAGGCTCGCTGCTTACTCCGTTCCACAACAAGCCCCACTTCCCCCCAGGATGTGAACCAAAGCAGTTCGACTATTTCCGTCTGAAGGGGGTTAGGGTGGTCGCCGACCTACTGAGCGATGGAAGGCTGCTGAACTTTCAAGAATTACGAGCAAAATACGAGGCCCCAGAACTGAGCCCATTTAAGTATCTCCAAATTAGACATTATCTCCAAAAATTGTCCCCAAAATTTGAGTATCCTCCCCTCACCAACTTTGAGAGGCTTTGCCGAACTGGCACACATCAAACAGCCTTGATCTCAAACATATACGCTGGTATGGAGAGAACAGCAGGCCCCTCCACTCACGACTACATGTCCAAGTGGGCGGCGGAATTAAGTATAGACATAGATAGAGAAGACTGGGAGGATATATGGGACGCTGCTTCAGGAACTTCCATCTGTACCACAACAAAAGAGAATATCTACAAAATCATGTTCCACTTGTATCTTACCCCAGTTAGATTGAAGCAAATCTACCACCTGGCCTCAGATCTATGTTGGAGAGGGTGTGGACAGAGAGGAGACATGGCCCACATTTGGTGGTCATGCCCAAAAATCCAAAAATTTTGGCCTTCTATTCAAACTTTAATCCGAGAGGTAACTAGCCTCACATTAGACCCAGATCCACTGACCTTCCTCCTGGGCAGGCCAATAGAGGAAATTGACCGCCCGGTAGGAAAATTAATCTCCTCCATCCTTACCGCGGCTAGGTGTGCTGTGGCATTCTCCTGGAAAAAGATCTCTCCCCCCTCCATTCAGGCGGTTAAGAGAAGAATAGATGACGTAATGCTTATGGAACGTCTGACGGCGTTTCTCAAACGCAAGACTGCAAGTCATTACAAAATATGGGAACCCTGGGAGGGTCACTGACACCTAAGCGAACCCGATAGGAGACACCATGATCACCCAGACCACAGCCTGAAGGATGTTAGGGTCAGCGGGGCGGGGAAGGCTCACCCTCTCACCTCCCCCCCCCACCGCCATCTCCACACCCCCTCCCCCCCCCCATCTCCACACCCCCCTCCCCCCCATACCCCCCTCCCTCTCTTTTTCAGACCTCTCGCTCCCCTGGTCAGCCAGAGGTCGCCCCACCCTTGGCAGCACACCCCCCCCCTTCCAACACGGAGAATCAGAAAACCAAAGTGTATTAGTATATTGTGACGTGATATATGCCTGTAAAATTGCCTGTTTCCTAATAAAAAAGTTATTAAAAAAAAAAAAAAAGATTAGAATTCCTTTTGCACGCAAAAATATGTTTAGCTTGTGTATAAGGAAAACGTTTTGTTTCTGTTTCTAAAATATGCCAATGTTTCATAAACACCTTCTTTAGATCTTTAAAAAAAAAAAGTGCAACCCCTCTGCCCCAAAGAAGTATGAAGGAAGATGCATGAAAGCAAATGTGCTCCAACAATTCATCAGTCATTAGTTTATTTTCTCCTCATAATATAAGGCATTAAATCAAACCAGTTATTTCCTATGAAAGACCTTTATCAGCAAAATGGAAAACAAATGAAAGAATATGATACTTCTGGAGGGCAGCATTGTAATAAAGAATGAGAGTCAGTGTACGAAACTTAAAAAAGGATCAACTTAAAGCTGCAGTTCAGTCTTTTTTTTTTTTTTTTTTTTAATTTATTTTTTTACTTTAATAGCTTCATGTGTGCAATCTCTATTTACCTAAAGAACTGTATAGCTGTCAGTCAATCCGTTCTCCATGTATTAATCGGCGAAATTTT